>NC_134362.1:7840257-7954196 GCF_048569485.1 Anomaloglossus baeobatrachus | reverse complement strand
GTGTACGGTGTGTGTGATGTGTACGGTGTGTGTGATGTGTACGGTGTGTGTGCTGTGTACGGTGTGTGTGATGTGTACGGTGTGTGTGATGTGTACGGTGTGTACCCCCGGCCAGAATGTGCGGCGGCTCCGGGATCTCGCACACGACGGGCCGTTGACGGGGTAATCCGGGTGTCTGAGTGCTCAGTGCCGTCCGTAGCCCATTGGCTGCCATAGAAAGCCCAATATGCAGTATAGTGTAAGGCTGACTCCCCCTGTCCCTGATTTCAGCCGGATCGTTGTTTTTTTTTTTTTTTAACATTGAAGTCTATGGAAAATGGATCTGTTAACTGATTGCTGTTTATCTGTGAAACTGATCCAGTAAGCAAAAAACTGATCCTTGATAAAAAAAAGACAAATAGACGGCTAATTAATGGATCCATTTTCCATAAATGCCAATGTTTTAAAAAAAAAACAAAAAAAAAAAAAAAACCAGATCCAGCTAGAATCAATCATTTAAAAATGGAGAAAAAAGTTGTCTGCACCAACGGATTACTGCTGGATCTAGCGGATGATCACTGCTTGATCTCACGGAGAATTACTGCTGGATCTCGCGGAGGATTACTGCTGGATCTCGCGGAGGATTACTGCTGGATCTCGCGGAGGATTACTTCTGGATCTCGCGGAGGATTACTACTGGATCTAGCGGGATGATTACTGCTGGATCTAGTGGATAATTACTGCTGTATCTCACGGATGATTACTGCTGGATCTCACGGAGGATTACTCCTGGATCTAGTGCATGATTACTGCTGAATCTCATGGAGGATTACTGCTGGATCTGGTGGATGATTACTGCTGGGTCTCGCGGATGATTACTGCTGGTGTGATACTGTCTTCTCAGCTGTGTATCTAATCTGACCATGTGTGGGTACTGTCTGCTCAGCTGTGTATCTAATCTGACCATGTGTGGTACTGTCTGCTCAGCTGTGTATCTAATCTGACCATGTGTGGTACTGTCTGCTCAGCTGTGTATCTAATCTGACCATGTGTGGTACTGTCTACTGAGCCGTGTATCTGATCCTCTCCTGTGTGATACTGTCTGCTGAGCCGTGTATCTATCCTCTCCTGTGTGATACTGTCTGCTGAGCTGTGTATCTGATCCTCTCCTGTGTGATACTGTCTGCTGAGCCGTGTATCTAATCCTCTCCTGTGTGATACTGTCTGCTGAGCTGTGTATCTAATCCTATCCTGTGTGATACTGTCTGCTGAGCCGTGTATATGATCCTCTCCTGTGTGATACTGTCTACTGAGCTGTGTATCTAATCCTCTCCTGTGTGATACTGTCTGCTGAGCTGTGTATCTAATCCTCTCCTGTGTGATACTGTCTGCTGAGCCGTGTATCTAATCCTCTCCTGTGTGATACTGTCTGCTGAGCTGTGTATCTAATCCTATCCTGTGTGGTACTGTCTACTGAGCCGTGTATCTGATCCTCTCCTGTGTGATACTGTCTGCTGAGCTGTGTATCTGATCCTCTCCTGTGTGATACTGTCTGCTGAGCTGTGTATCTAATCCTATCCTGTGTGATACTGTCTGCTGAGCCGTGTATCTAATCCTATCCTGTGTGATACTGTCTGCTGAGCCGTGTATCTAATCCTATACTGTGTGATACTGTCTGCTGAGCTGTGTATCTGATCCTATCCTGTGTGATACTGTCTGCTGAGCTGTGTATCTAATCCTCTCCTGTGTGATACTGTCTACTGAGCTGTGTATCTAATCCTCTCCTGTGTGATACTGTCTGCTGAGCTGTGTATCTGATCCTATCCTGTGTGATACTGTCTGCTGAGCTGTGTATCTAATCCTCTCCTGTGTGATACTGTTTGCTGAGCTGTGTATCTAATCCTCTCCTGTGTGATACTGTCTGCTGATCCGTGTATCTAATCCTCTCCTGTGTGATACTGTCTGCTGAGCTGTTTATTTGATCCTCTCCTGTGTGATACTGTCTGCTGAGCTGTGTATCTAATCCTCTCCTGTGTGATACTGTCTGCTGAGCTGTGTATCTAATCCTATACTGTGTGATACTGTCTGCTGAGCCGTGTATCTAATCCTATACTGTGTGATACTGTCTGCTGAGCTGTGTATGTAATCTTATCCTGTGTAATACTGTCTGGCTATGTGCGCACGTTGCGTTTTTTTCCCGCGTTAACGCTGCGTATTGAACTGCAGCATTTCAGTGCCAAATTGCATGTGTTCTGCTTCCCCAGCAAAGTCTATGAGAAGTCAGAAAATTCAATGCGCACGCTGTGTTTTTAAATGCAGCGTTTTGGATGCCAAAAATTGCTGCGGAAAAAAAAGCAGCATGTTACTTCTTTTGAGCGTTGTAGCTGCGTTCTCCACCCATTAAAATCACTGATGTGCGTCAAAATGCAACCAAAATGCACTTGGACTGCATTTTTGTTGCGTTCCGCATGCTTTTTTGACAAACAAAACGCAGGTCTTTTCAGTCTCCCTCTGTCGGTCGGTCTCTTTCTCTGTCAGTTGGTCGCTCTCACTGTCCGTTGGCCGGTCTCTCTCTCGCCCTTGTCTCTCTCTCTGTCTCTCTCTCTCTGTCCGTCGGTCGGTCTCTTCCTCCTCTCTCATACTCACCGATCACGGGCGCGGCGCTGCACGGCTGTCACAAAGCTCCAGTGGCTTTTCCTCTTTTGAAAATGCCAACCGCTCATTAATCGATCTCGTATTCCCTGCTTTCCCCGCCCACCGGCGCTTATGATTGGTTGCAGCCAGTCTATATCGTGCAGTAAAATAAATAATTAAAAAAAACGGCGTGTCCCCCCCCCCCCTTCCAATTTTAATACTAGCCAAGGTACACGGCTGAAGGCTGGTATTCTCAGGATGGGGAGCTCCACGTTATGGGGAGCCCCCCAGCCTAAAAATATCAGCCAGCAGCCGCCCGGAATTGCCACATCCATTAGATACGACAGTCCCAGGACTCTATCCGGCTCATCCCGAATTGCCTCAGTGTGGTGGCAATCGGGGTAATAAGGAGTTAATGGCAGCCCATAGCTGCCACTACGGGGTACTTTGCACACTACGACATCGCAGGTGGGGTCAAATTGAAAGTGACGCACATCCGGCGTTGTTGTCGACATCGGAGTATGTGAATCGTTTTTACTACGATTAACAAGCGCAAAAGTGTCGAAATTGTATGATCTCTGTAGTGTCGGGCATTTCCATAATATCGCTGCAGCGACAGGTGCGATGTTGTTCCTCGTTCCTGCGGCTGCACACATCGCTGTGTATAAAGCCGCAGGAGCGAGGAACATCTCCTTCCTGCGTCCCGGCTGCAATGAGGAAGGACGGAGGTGGGCGGGATGTACACATCCCGCTCATCTCCGCCCCTCCGCTTCTATTGGCCGCCTGCCGTGTGACGTCGCTGTGACGCCGCACGACCAGCCCCCTTAGGAAGGAGGTGGGTCGCCGGCCAGAGCGACGTCGCAGGGCAGGTAAGTGCGTGTGAAGCAGCCGTAGCGATAATATTCGCTACGGCAGCTATCACAAGATATCGCACCTGCGACGGGGGCGGGAACTATCGCGCTCGGCATCGCTACAATTGGCTTGCGATGTCGTAGTGTGCAAAGTACCCCTAAGTCATAGGTTAATCATGGCAGGCGTCTATGATACACCACCCCATGATTAACCTGTAAGTGAAAGTAAATAAACACCCGAAAAATCCTTTATTTGAAATGAAAGACAAAAATACACCCTCTTTCACCACTTTATTATCCCCCAAATACCCATCCAGGTCCGGCATAATCCACACGACGTCCCACGACGCTCTCAGCTCTGCTCCATGAAGCTGACAGGAGCGGCCACAGACCAGACCACTCTCTGTCAGCTCCACGCAGCAACTGAAGTGAGCCGCGCGATCAGCGATGACGTCAGTCAGGTTACTCACGGCCACCGCTGGATCCTCCAACTGTGACAGCAAGTCGCCCGAGTGACTGAATTGAGCTGTGCGATCAGTGATGACGTCACAGGTGAGCTGCGGTCTCGGTTGGAGGACTCCAGCTGTGGCCGCGGGTAACCTGAGTGACGGCAGCGCTAATCGCTCTGCTCACTTCAGTAACTCAGGTATATAGCGGTCACCGGTCAGTCCTTCACTGGTGACCGCTAATCACGACGCCACACACAGACAGAGCCACGGGATGACAATGAAGTCGGATGAAGTTCATCCAAGTTCATTCTCATCGCGCGACTCTGTCTGCTGTCAGCGAGCATGTAACAGAGCTCAATTGCCGTGGGACCGCACTGCCAGAAAATGCATCAAAAACGTATGCAAAATGCATCCAAATTGCATGCGTTTTGGATGCATTTGTTTTGACAAAAGCAGTGTTTACAGCTTTAGAGGGTGCGTTCTTTTCCGCACTGCACAGAACGCAATGTACCTCTGTTGAGCTGTGTATCTAATCCCATCCTGTGTGATACTGTCTGCTGAGCCGTGTATCTAATCTGATCATGTGTGATACTGTCTGTTGAGCTGTGTATCTAATCCTCTCCTTTGTGGTACTGTCTGCTGAGCTGTGTATCTAATCTCATCCTGTGTGATACTGTCTGCTGAGCTGTGTATCTAATCCTATCCTGTGTGGTACTGTCTGTTGAGCTGTATATCTAATACCATCCTGTGTGATACTGTCTGCTGAGCCGTGTATCTAATGCTCTCCTGTGTGATACTGTCTGCTAATCTGTGTATCTAATGCTCTCCTGTGTGATACTGTCTGCTGAGCTGTGTATCTAATGCTCTCCTGTGTGATACTGTCTGCTGAGCTGTGTATCTAATCCTCTCCTGTGTGATACTGTCTGCTGAGCTGTGTATCTAATCCTCTCCTGTGTGATACTGTCTGCTGAGCTGTGTATCTAATCCTCTCCTGTGTGGTACTGTGTGCTGAGCTGTGTATCTAATCCTCTCCTGTGTGATACTGTCTGCTGAGCCGTGTATCTAATCCTGTCCTGTGTGATACTGTCTGCTGAGCTGTGTATCTAATCCTCTCCTGTGATACTGTCTGCTGAGCCGTGTATCTAATCCTCTCCTGTGTGATACTGTCTGCTGAGCTGTGTATCTAATCCTCTCCTGTGTGATACTGTCTGCTGAGCTGTGTATCTAATCCTCTCCTGTGTGATACTGTCTGCTGAGCCATGTATCTAATCCTCTCCTGTGTGATACTGTCTGCTGAGCCGTGTATCTAATCCTCTCCTGTGTGATACTGTCTGCTGAGCTGTGTATCTAATCCTCTCCTGTGTGGTACTGTGTGCTGAGCTGTGTATCTAATCCTCTCCTGTGTGGTACTGTCTGCTGAGCTGTGTATCTAATCCTCTCCTGTGTGATACTGTCTGCTGAGCTGTGTATCTAATCCTCTCCTGTGTGGTACTGTCTGCTGAGCTGTGTATCTAATCCTCTCCTGTGTGGTACTGTCTGCTGAGCTGTGTATCTAATCCTCTCCTGTGTGGTACTGTCTGCTGAGCTGTGTATCTAATCCTCTCCTGTGTGGTACTGTCTGCTGAGCTGTGTATCTAATCCTCTCCTGTGTGGTACTGTCTGCTGAGCTGTGTATCTAATCCTCTCCTGAGTGATACTGTCTGCTGAGCTGTGTATCTAATCCTCTCCTGTGTGATACTGTCTGCTGAGCTGTGTATCTAATCCTCTCCTGAGTGATACTGTCTGCTGAGCTGTGTATCTAATCCTCTCCTGTGTGATACTGTCTGCTGAGCTGTGTATCTAATCCTCTCCTGTGTGATACTGTCTGCTGAGCTGTGTATCTAATCCTCTCCTGTGTGATACTGTCTGCTGAGCTGTGTATCTAATCCTCTCCTGTGTGGTACTGTTTGCTGAGCTGTGTATCTAATCCTCTCCTGTGTGATACTGTCTGCTGAGCTGTGTATCTAATCCTCTCCTGTGTGATACAGTCTGCTGAGCTGTGTATCTAATCCTCTCCTGTGTGATACTGTCTGCTGAGCTGTGTATCTAATCCTCTTCTGTGTGATACAGTCTGCTGAGCTGTGTATCTAATCCTCTTCTGTGTGATACAGTCTGCTGAGCTGTGTATCTAATCCTATCCTGTGTGATACTGTCTGCTGAGCTGTGTATCTAATCCTATCCTGTGTGATACTGTCTGCTGAGCTGTGTATCTAATCCTCTCCTGTGTGATACAGTCTGCTGAGCTGTGTATCTAATCCTCTCCTGTGTGATACTGTCTGCTGAGCTGTGTATCTAATCCTCTCCTGTGTGATACTGTCTGCTGAGCTGTGTATCTAATCCTCTTCTGTGTGATACAGTCTGCTGAGCTGTGTATCTAATCCTATCCTGTGTGATACTGTCTGCTGAGCTGTGTATCTAATCCTCTTCTGTGTGATACAGTCTGCTGAGCTGTGTATCTAATCCTCTCCTGTGTGATACTGTCTGCTGAGCTGTGTATCTAATCCTCTCCTGTGTGATACTGTCTGCTGAGCTGTGTATCTAATCCTCTCCTGTGTGGTACTGTTTGCTGAGCTGTGTATCTAATCCTCTCCTGTGTGATACTGTCTGCTGAGCTGTGTATCTAATCCTCTTCTGTGTGGTACTGTCTGCTGAGCTGTGTATCTAATCCTCTCCTGTGTGATACTGTCTGCTGAGCTGTGTATCTAATCCTCTCCTGTGTGGTACTGTTTGCTGAGCTGTGTATCTAATTCTCTCCTGTGTGATACTGTCTGCTGAGCTGTGTATCTAATCCTCTCCTGTGTGATACTGTCTG
Organism: Anomaloglossus baeobatrachus; assembly: GCF_048569485.1. Taxonomy (NCBI): domain Eukaryota; kingdom Metazoa; phylum Chordata; class Amphibia; order Anura; family Aromobatidae; genus Anomaloglossus; species Anomaloglossus baeobatrachus. Next base: position 7,947,432 of record NC_134362.1, on the reverse strand, counting down.
CTGAGCTGTGTATCTAATCCTCTCCTGTGTGATACAGTCTGCTGAGCTGTGTATCTAATCCTCTCCTGTGTGATACAGTCTGCTGAGCTGTGTATCTAATCCTCTCCTGTGTGATACTGTCTGCTGAGCTGTGTATCTAATCCTCTCCTGTGTGGTACTGTTTGCTGAGCTGTGTATCTAATCCTCTCCTGTGTGATACAGTCTGCTGAGCTGTGTATCTAATCCTCTCCTGTGTGATACTGTCTGCTGAGCTGTGTATCTAATCCTCTCCTGTGTGATACAGTCTGCTGAGCTGTGTATCTAATCCTCTCCTGTGTGATACTGTCTGCTGAGCTGTGTATCTAATCCTCTCCTGTGTGGTACTGTTTGCTGAGCTGTGTATCTAATCCTCTCCAGTGTGATACTGTCTGCTGAGCTGTGTATCTAATCCTCTCCTGAGTGATACTGTCTGCTGAGCTGTGTATCTAATCCTATCCTGTGTGATACTGTCTGCTGAGCTGTGTATCTAATCCTCTCCTGTGTGGTACTGTTTGCTGAGCTGTGTATCTAATCCTCTCCAGTGTGATACTGTCTGCTGAGCTGTGTATCTAATCCTCTCCTGTGTGATACTGTCTGCTGAGCTGTGTATCTAATCCTCTCCTGTGTGATACTGTCTGCTGAGCTGTGTATCTAATCCTCTCCTGTGTGATACTGTCTGCTGAGCTGTGTATCTAATCCTATCCTGTGTGATACTGTCTGCTGAGCTGTGTATCTAATCCTCTCCTGTGTGGTACTGTTTGCTGAGCTGTGTATCTAATCCTCTCCTGTGTGATACTGTCTGCTGAGCTGTGTATCTAATCCTCTCCTGTGTGGTACCCCCTGGTTTCCTATTATCTCTGTGATTTGCAGTTACATTCCCCACCAAATAGGGACATCTGGAGATGGAGGATTTTTTCCTTCTCTGTCACAGATTCCTTTCCGCTCTGATGTCTGAGCTCCAACAAAACATTTTATGGTTTATTAAACCGATTAAAAGCAAATCTCGTCTCCTCAGCGCGGGGCGCACGTTACTCCTCAGCGCGGGGCGCACGTCACTCCTCAGCGCGGGGCGCACGTTACTCCTCAGCGCGGGGCGCACGTTACTCCTCAGCGCGGGGCGCACGTTACTCCTCAGCGCGGGGCGCACGTTACTCCTCAGCGCGGGGCGCACGTCACTCCTCAGCGCGGGGCGCACGTTACTCCTCAGCGCGGGGCGCACGTTACTCCTCAGCGCGGGGCGCACGTTACTCCTCAGCGCGGGGCGCACGTTACTCCTCAGCGCGGGGCGCACGTTACTCCTCAGCGCGGGGCGCACGTTACTCCTCAGCGCGGGGCGCACGTCACTCCTCAGCGCGGGGCGCACGTTACTCCTCAGCGCGGGGCGCACGTTACTCCTCAGCGCGGGGCGCACGTTACTCCTCAGCGCGGGGCGCACGTTACTCCTCAGCGCGGGGCGCACGTCACTCCTCAGCGCGGGGCGCACGTTACTCCTCAGCGCGGGGCGCACGTTACTCCTCAGCGCGGGGCGCACGTTACTCCTCAGCGCGGGGCGCACGTCACTCCTCAGCGCGGGGCGCACGTCACTCCTCAGCGCGGGGCGCACGTCACTCTTCAGCGCGGGGCGCACGTCACTCCTCAGCGCGGGGCGCACGTCACTCCTCAGCGCGGGGCGCACGTCACTCCTCACTTTTTGTATTGCGGCTTAATTATATGCTGCGATCCACTTGGTGGCATCATGCGGATTTATATGAAATGGCGACAAAAACACAGATTTTGTGGAAATGAGACGCCGCAGCCCATGTGAGCCACAGGCATCTGCGCCTGTCATAGAATGCTCTAATATATCATGAGCCACAATCATCCTACTCCCATCATCAACCCGTGATGTATGGAGACACCGCCTGTCCGGGACTCCACCCTCTTATCTGCACTGATACATTGTAACAGACCCTCAGCTGTGATTGGGCAGGATGAGTTTCAACTAGTGATGAAACCAAAATATACTTCTGGATAACGGTAAAACCTCATCATCAAATATAACCTGTGAAAACCTCTCACACCGGTATACAGGCAGGTCGTCAGCAGTAATAGAGGAGGAGCCGGCGCTGTATACAAGGGGAGTGGTCTCATGTCTGATCACGTTATATCGGAGATGTCATCACCGGGGGCGGGGCTGGATATAAGGGGAGTGGTCTCATGTCTGATCACATGCCATTATGTCAGTGATGTCATCACCAGGGGCGGGGCTGTATATAAGGGGAGTGGTCTCATGTCTGATCACGTTATATCGGTGATGTCATCACCGGGGGCGGGGCTGGATATAAGGGGAGTGGTCTCATGTCTGATCACATGCCATTATGTCAGTGATGTCATCACCAGGGGCGGGGCTGTATATAAGGGGAGTGGTCTCATGTCTGATCACGTTATATCGGTGATGTCATCACCGGGGGCGGGGCTGGATATAAGGGGAGTGGTCTCATGTCTGATCACATGCCATTATGTCAGTGATGTCATCACCAGGGGCGGGGCTGTATATAAGGGGAGTGGTCTCATGTCTAATCACATGCCATTATGTCAGTGATGTCATCACCGGGGCGGGGCTGACACCTGTCACATGCATACATGTTGTCAGCAGTGATAGATGAGGGGATATTCCATGGCATATTAATCAGTCCTTTAATTTTCTTATTTCGCGCTTCCTGTGTCTAAACCTCCTGCTCATTGTCACTGGATGTGAAATCTCTTCTTCCCTTGTCAGGATACTATTGTAACAAACCCTCAGCTGTGAAGCAGGTATTAGGTGAGAATGAATGTTCATTCTCCAGGTGTATAGAAGAATGTTCCCATTCCCTGACAGCAAGCTCAGATCTTTATAAAGCAAGGAACCAAGCAAAGTGTATCATGAAATGTGAGAATTGCCTGTCATCCGCTGGTTACACTTAGTGATCGCCTGCAGCGCTGTGGCCTGCACTGATCGCGTTCTCTTTCCGCCTGGATCGTGTTCTGCTCCACATGTCGGGGGCTGCAGTCTCTGGGAAGGTGCAGTGATCGCCTGCAGCGCTGTGATCGTGTTCTCTTTCCGCGTGGATCGCGGTCTGATCTGCACGTCGGGGGCCGCGGTCTCTGGGAAGGTGCAGTGATCGCCTGCAGCGCTGTGATCGTGTTCTCTTTCCGCGTGGATCGCGGTCTGATCTGCACGTCGGGGGCCACGGTCTCTGGGAAGGTGCAGTGATCGCCTGCAGCGCAGTGATCGTGTTCTCTTTCCGCGTGGATCGCGGTCTGATCTGCACGTCGGGGGCCGCGGTCTCTGGGAAGGTGCAGTGATCGCCTGCAGCGCTGTGATTGCGTTCTCTTTCCGCTTGGATCGCGGTCTGCTCTGGACGTCGGGGGCTGCGGTCTCTGGGAAGGTGCAGTGATCGCCTGCAGCGCTGTGATCGTGTTCTCTTTCCGCCTGGATCGCGGTCTGCTCTGCACGTCGGGGGCTGCGGTCTCTGGGAAGGTGCAGTGATCGCCTGCAGCGCTGTGATCGTGTTCTCTTTCCGCCTGGATCGCGGTCTGCTCTGCACGTCGGGGGCTGCGGTCTCTGGGAAGGTGCAGTGATCGCCTGCAGCGCTGTGATCGTGTTCTCTTTCCGCGTGGATCGTGGTCTGCTCCACACGGGGGCTGCGGTCTCTGGGAAGGTGCAGTGATCGCCTGCAGCGCTGTGATCGTGTTCTCTTTCCGCCTGGATCGTGGTCTGCTCTGCACGTCGGGGGCTGCGGTCTCTGGGAAGGTGCAGCGATCGCTCCCCTTTGATGTGTTTCGGGGGCAGCGCGGTGTTTTGGGGGCTGCGGTCTCTGGGAAGGTGCAGCGATCGCTCCCCTTTGATGTGTTTCGGGGGCAGAGCGGTGTTTTGGGGGCTGCGGTCTCTGGGAAGGTGCAGCGATCGCCTGCAGCGCTGTGATCGCGTTCTCTTTCCGCCTGGATCGCGGTCTGCTCTGCACGTCGGGGGCTGCGGTCTCTGGGAAGGTGCAGCGATCGCTCCCCTTTGATGTCTTTCGGGGGCAGAGCGGTGTTTTGGGGGCTGCGGTCTCTGGGAAGGTGCAGCGATCGCTCCCCTTTGATGTGTTTCGGGGGCAGTGCGGTGTTTTGGGGGCTGCGGTCTCTGGTAAGGTGCAGTGATCGCCTGCAGCGCTGTGATCGTGTTCTCTTTCCGCCTGGATCGCGGTCTGCTCTGCACGTCGGGGGCTGCGGTCTCTGGGAAGGTGCAGCGATCGCTCCCCTTTGATGTGTTTCGGGGGCAGTGCGGTGTTTTGGGGGCTGCGGTCTCTGGGAAGGTGCAGTGATCGCCTGCAGCGCTGTGATCGTGTTCTCTTTCCGCCTGGATCGCGGTCTGCTCTGCACGTCGGGGGCTGCGGTCTCTGGGAAGGTGCAGCGATCGCTCCCCTTTGATGTGTTTCGGGGGCAGCGCGGTGTTTTGGGGGCTGCGGTCTCTGGGAAGGTGCAGTGATCGCCTGCAGCGCTGTGATCGTGTTCTCTTTCCGCCTGGATCGCGGTCTGCTCTGCACGTCGGGGGCTGCGGTCTCTGGGAAGGTGCAGTGATCACTCCCCTTTGATGTCTTTCGGGGGCAGCGCGGTGTTTTGGGGGCTGCGGTCTCTGGGAAGGTGCAGCGATCGCTCCCCTTTGATGTGTTTCGGGGGCAGAGCGGTGTTTTGGGGGCTGCGGTCTCTGGTAAGGTGCAGCGATCGCTCCCCTTTGATGTGTTTCGGGGGCAGCGCGGTGTTGCGGGGGCGGCGATGCGTCATCTGACGGCTGTTAATATTTATAGGATTATACAGGAATATAACATTTCTATTTATGGGAGCCGTAAATGTAACGTCTGAGGGGCCGGTTCGGGGATCCCCTCCCCCCACACGCTTCTTTCCTAATCATCCAAACTTAGAACATGGAAAATGGGGGGAATAAAGCGTCTGAATCGTGGGGAGGTCACATGACTGCGGTCTGAAAAACAAAAAACAATGAAATAATATTAATGGCAATATGAATAAATAAATGTGCTGTAATTATAGCCCCCCGACACCCCACTGCACCCCTCCCCCTCTGCACTAGCACTTGGCTGAACCCCACACACTGGAGTTGGAGCCGCGTCTCTGTGGATTTAGAAAAGTGATGAGATTCTCTGTGTAAATCACATTCTGAATGACGGATCTCGCCTGTAAGAAATCTTCTGTGCCTGATGACATGTAAGGTCAGCTTTACTCCAGTCACATCCAGAGCTGCGCTCAGCACAGACTCGTCTCCTTGTCTATGGGCTCTGCTGTGTTCTATAGAAAGAGATGCAGCATTATAGGAGCGAGAAGTAAAGACCTCTCCGCTGAGCTGCTGCAGTGTGATCAGGGTCACTGCATACTAACTGTACCCAGCAGAATTATCAATTCAGCTCTGGATGTGAATGGGGATCACTGATACGTCAAGATCAAACTGTGATCTGTGTTGCAAAGTATCTGTGTGACTTGTGAACATGGTTTTTTGTTAAAGTTGAATTGTCAGTTTATTAGATGTTAGAAAATATATGAACCCCAAAAGACCTAAAAAAACCCCAAACTGGGCTGTCCCTGTACATAAATGTATCTAATTTTCATCTCTTTTCTCATAAACATTATATTCCACTTTGCTTTATTATTGTGGTACTTGGTCCTTAGATATTTTTCCATAGATGTGAACTAATTACTGATGCAAAGCGGTAAATAACCTGGTCATAGACACCAAGTGTAACACAGCCACCACTAGGGGGAGCTCCCTGTATACAGAGATACATGATAAGATCCTGTCTGCAGCCACCACTAGGGGGAGCTCCCTGTATACAGAGATACATGATAATATCCTGTCTGCAGCCACCACTAGGGGGAGCTCCCTGTATACAGAGATACCTGATAAGATCCTGTCTGCAGTCACCACTAGGGGGAGCTCCCTGTATACAGAGATACATGATAAGATCCTGTCTGCAGCCACCACTAGGGGGAGCTCCCTGTATACAGAGATACATGATAAGATCCTGTCTGCAGTCACCACTAGGGGGAGCTCCCTGTATACAGAGATACATAAGATCCTGTCTGCAGTCACCACTAGGGGGAGCTCCCTGTATACAGAGATACATGATAAGATCCTGTCTGCAGTCACCACTAGGGGGAGCTCCCTGTATACAGAGATACATGATAAGATCATGTCTGCAGCCACCACTAGGGGGAGCTCCCTGTATACAGAGATACATGATAAGATCCTGTCTGCAGTCACCACTAGGGGGAGCTCCCTGTATACAGAGATACATGATAAGATCCTGTCTGCAGCCACCACTAGGGGGAGCTCCCTGTATACAGAGATACATGATAAGATCCTGTCTGCAGCCACCACTAGGGGGAGCTCCCTGTATACAGAGAAACATGATAAGATCCTGTCTGCAGCCACCACTAGGGGGAGCTCCCTGTATACAGAGATACATGATAAGATCCTGTCTGCAGCCACCACTAGGGGGAGCTCCCTGTATACAGAGATACATGATAAGATCCTGTCTGCAGTCACCACTAGGGGAGCTCCCTGTATACAGAGATACATAAGATCCTGTCTGCAGTCACCACTAGGGGGAGCTCCCTGTATACAGAGATACATGATAAGATCCTGTCTGCAGCCACCACTAGAGGGAGCTCCCTGTATACAGAGATACATGATAAGATCCTGTCTGCAGTCACCACTAGAGGGAGCTTCCTGTATACAGAGATACATGATAAGATCCTGTCTGCAGCCACCACTAGGGGGAGCTCCCTGTATACAGAGATACATAAGATCCTGTCTGCAGTCACCACTAGGGGGAGCTCCCTGTATACAGAGATACATGATAAGATCCTGTCTGCAGTCACCACTAGGGGGAGCTCCCTGTATACAGAGATACATGATAAGATCCTGTCTGCAGCCACCACTAGAGGGAGCTCCCTGTATACAGAGATACATGATAAGATTCTGTCTGCAGCCACCACTAGGGGGAGCTCCCTGTATACAGAGATACATGATAAGATCCTGTCTGCAGTCACCACTAGGGGGAGCTCCCTGTATACAGAGATACATGATAAGATCCTGTCTGCAGTCACCACTAGGGGGAGCTCCCTGTATACAGAGATACATGATAAGATCCTGTCTGCAGCCCCCACTAGGGGGAGCTCCCTGTATACATAGATACATGATAAGCTCCTGTCTGCAGCCACCACTAGAGGGAGCTCCCTGTATACAGAGATACATGATAAGATTCTGTCTGCAGCCACCACTAGGGGGAGCTCCCTGTATACAGAGATACATGATAAGATCCTGTCTGCAGTCACCACTAGGGGGAGCTCCCTGTATACAGAGATACATGATCAGATCCTGTCTGCAGCCCCCACTAGGGGGAGCTCCCTGTATACATAGATACATGATAAGCTCCTGTCTGCAGCCACCACTAGGGGGAGCTTCCTGTATACAGAGATACATAAGATCCTGTCTGCAGCCACCACTAGGGGGAGCTCCCTGTATACACAGATACATGATAAGATCCTGTCTGCAGCCCCCACTAGGGGGAGCTCCCTGTATACATAGATACATGATAAGCTCCTGTCTGCAGCCACCACTAGGGGGAGCTTCCTGTATACAGAGATACATAAGATCCTGTCTGCAGCCACTACTAGGGGGAGCTCCCTGTATACAGAGATATATGATAAGATTCTGTCTGCAGCCACCACTAGAGGGAGCTCCCTGTATACAGAGATACATGATAAGATCCTGTCTGCAGCCACCACTAGGGGGAGCTCCCTGTATACAGAGATACATGATAAGATCCTGTCTGCAGTCACCACTAGGGGGAGCTCCCTGTATACAGAGATACATGATAAGATCCTGTCTGCAGCCACCACTAGGGGGAGCTCCCTGTATACAGAGATACATGATAAGATCCTGTCTGCAGTCACCACTAGGGGGAGCTCCCTGTATACAGAGATACATGATAAGATCCTGTCTGCAGCCACCACTAGGGGGAGCTCCCTGTATACAGAGATACATGATAAGATCCTGTCTGCAGTCACCACTAGGGGGAGCTCCCTGTATACAGAGATACATGATAAGATCCTGTCTGCAGCCACCACTAGGGGGAGCTCCCTGTATACAGAGATGCATGATGAGATCCTGTCTGCAGCCTCCACTAGGGGGAGCTCCCTGTATACAGAGATACATGATAAGATCCTGTCTGTAGCCACCACTCGGGGGAGCTCCCTGTATACAGAGATACATGATAAGATCCTGTCTGCAGCCACCACTAGGGGGAGCTCCCTGTATACAGAGATACATGATAAGATCCTGTCTGCAGCCACCACTAGGGGGAGCTCCCTGTACACAGAGATACATGATAAGATCCTGTCTGCAGCCACCACTAGGGGGAGCTCCCTGTATACAGAGATACATGATAAGATCCTGTCTGCAGCCACCACTAGGGGGAGCTCCCTGTATACAGAGATACATGATAAGATCCTGTCTGCAGCCACCACTAGGGGGAGCTCCCTGTATACAGAGATAAATGATAAGATCCTGTCTGCAGTCACCACTATGGGGCGCTCCCTGTATACAGAGATACATGATAAGCTCTTGTCTGCAGCCACCACTAGGGGGAGCTCCCTGTATACAGAGATACATGATAAGATCCTGTCTGCAGCCACCACTAGGGGGAGCTCCCTGTATACAGAGATACATGATAAGATCCTGTCTGCAGCCACCACTAGGGGGAGCTCCCTGTATACATTACGCTCCTGTGTGCCCTCTACTGGTGGCTGCAGGCACTATATTGATGAATATTATTAGGCTCCTCGCTGTATACTATTGTACCTTTTCATTGCTTGGCATTAGGAGGAGCCGCTGGACATTACATTGTTGCCGGCTCCGCTCTGTGCAGATGTCGCGCAGTGTCGTCGATTGTATCTGCTGTATATTAGTGGGGTCTAGAAAATGTGTAGTTTTTTGCATTTAGGGGTGTCTTCAGATATTTTCTGACCCGTTACCGTGCGGGGGGATGATACTGGCACAGCGCAGGGTCAGAGGTGATGGTAGTCTGCAGTGGTCCAGGCTGACGGTCACATCCCGGAGGTCTGCTGTTATGTGACCTCTCGTCATTGTGAATTTCCACCGTCCTCAGGTTCAGTCCTGATGGTTGCGGCTGTTGTAGGAGCTGCAATCACTAAGCGTGTGTGGTATCAGCGCAGCATTGTCACTGGCGCAGATCACTGTGGATGATAAATCCTCTTATCACTTATAGTCACTGGGTCCCTCATAGATTTCTGCACCAAAGATACCTCTCATTCTGGAGGCCGATTATTTTGGTTTCTGATTTATTAATTTAACAATAGAAATGCAGTGAGGACTGACACATAATGCGGGGAGCGCAGCTTCCAATCATGCAGATTTGTATGTGATGTGTGACAGCGCCATGTTATCTGCTTTTGAGAAGAGTTTGTAACCCCAGTGTCTCTTTCCCAGGTCCTGAGCTCCACAGAGAGCAGAAATGACCATGACCGCCAACAAGAATGCAGCCGTCTCCCAAACTGCAGGAGGCTGTAGGATACCGCGGGATACTCTGGAACGGTAAGGGAAGAACAGCAGAAAAAGTCCTCATGGGGTGCAGGACTATGACACTCGGGGTGCAGGACTATGACACTCGGGGTGCAGGACTATGACACTCGGGGTACATGACTATGACACTCGAGGTACATGACTATGACACTCGGGGTGCAGGACTATGACACTCGGGGTGCAGGACTATGACACTCGGGGTGCAGGACTATGACACTCGGGGTACAGGACTATGACACTCGGGGTACAGGACTATGACACTCGAGATACAAGACTATGACACTCGGGGTACAGGACTATGACGCTCGGGGTACAGGACTATGACACTCGGGGTGCATGACTATGACACTCGGGGTACATGACTATGACACTCGAGGTACATGACTATGACACTCGAGGTACATGACTATGACACTCGGGGTACATGACTATGACACTCGGGGTACAGGACCATGACACTCGGGGTACATGACTATGACACTCGAGGTACATGACTATGACACTCGAGGTACATGACTATGACACTCTGGGTACAGGACTATGACACTCGGGGTGCAGGACTATGACACTCGGGGTGCAGGACTATGACACTCGGGGTGCAGGACTATGACACTCGGGGTGCAGGACTATGACACTCAGGGTACAGGACTATCACAGTGACACTCGGGGTACAGGATTCTGACACTGACACACGGGGTACAGCACTATGACACTCGGGGTACAGGACTATGACACTCGGGGTACAGGACTATGACACTCAGGGTACAGGACTATGACACTGACACTCGGTGTACAGGATTATGACACTCGGGGTACAGGATTATGACACTGGGTACAGGATTATGACACTCGGGGTACAGGATTATGACACTCGGGGTACAGGACTATGACACTCGGGGTACAGGATTATGACACTGGGTACAGGATTATGACACTCGGGGTACAGGATTATGACACTCGGGGTACAGGACTAGGACACTGACACTGGGGGTATAGGATTATGACATTGACACTCTGGGTACAGGACTATGACACTCGGGATACAAGACTATGACACTCGGGGTACAAGACTATGACACTCGGGGTACAGGACTATGACACTCGGGATACAAGACTATGACACTCGGGATACAAGACTATGACACTCGGGATACAAGACTATGACACTTGGGGTACAAGACTATGACACTCGGGGTACAAGACTATGACACTCGGGGTACATGACTATGACACTCGGGGTACATGACTATGACACTCGGGGTACATGACTATGACACTCAGGGTACAGGACTAGGACACTTGGGGTACAGGACTAGGACACTGACACTGGGGGTATAGGATTATGAGACTGACACTCGGGGTACAGGATAATGATGGCCACACTCCGCGTACAGCTCGATGATACTCTCGGCTCCGGACCCTGTTACGGGAAGTTATACTCAGTTCCTGGGCTGCAGAGCTTACAGTCTAGCAATGTCTGCAGCAGATACTATAGGGGCTTCTCCCTGTAATCTCGGGGCTCTTCTCTCCCCCGTTTTTCGTTCTTCGTCTCTTTGCTGCTTTCTCCTATGTAATATCCAGTGTCTCTTTATGAGGACAGTGATGGTAGAAGCAGCTGATGATCTGGTGCTTGATCAGGACGTGTGCTGCATATTTCACTGCATTATATGGAATATATGGGGGGACCGTGTCTACTAAGCAGTGCTGAGTCTGAGTGATGGGGCCGTGTTACGTGTACTGGGTGTATACCATAGAGCCCAGACGTGTGATCTCTGGAGAGGTCCTCAGGGTCTTCTGTCCTGCTGCATCGGTGTCTCAGCCCCTCGGGGTCTTCTCTCCTGCTGCAGTGGTGTCTTAGCCCCTCGGGGTCTTCTCTCCTGCTGCAGCGATGTCTCAGCCCCTCGGGGTCTTCTGTCCTGCTGCATCGGTGTCTCAGCCCCTCGGGGTCTTCTGTCCTGCTGCAGCGGTGTCTCAGCCCCTCGGGGTCTTCTGTCCTGCTGCATCGGTGTCTCAGCCCCTCGGGGTCTTCTGTCCTGCTGCAGCGGTGTCTCAGCCCCTCGGGGTCTTCTGTCCTTCTGCAGCGGTGTCTCAGCCCCTCGGGGTCTTCTGTCCTGCTGCATCGGTGTCTCAGCCCCTCTGGGTCTTCTCTCCTGTTGCAGCGCTGTCTCAGCCCCTCGGGGTCTTCTGTCCTGCTGCGGCGGTGTCTCAGCCCCTCGGGGTCTTCTGTCCTGCTGCAGCGGTGTCTCAGCCCCTCGGGGTCTTCTGTCCTTCTGCAGCGTTGTCTCAGCACCTCAGAGTCTTCTGTCCTGCTGCATTGCTGTCTCAGCCCCTCGGGGTCTTCTGTCCTGCTGAAGCGCTGTCTAAGCCCCTCGGGGTCTTCTGTCCTGCTGCAGGGCTGTCTCAGCCCCTCGGGGTCTTCTGTCTTGCTGTAGCGCTGTCTCAGCCCCTTGGGGTCTTCTGTCCTTCTGCAGCGGTGTCTCAGCCTTTTGGGGTCTTCTGTCCTGCTGCAGCGGTGTCTCAGCCCCTCGGGGTCTTCTCTCCTGCTGCAGCGGTGTCTCAGCCCCTCGGTGTTTTCTGTCCTTCTGCAGCGGTGTCTGAGCCCCTCCGGGTCTTCTGTCCTGCTGCAGTGGTGTCTCAGCCCCTAGGGGTCTTCTGTCCTGCTGCAGCGCTGTCTCAGCCCCTCGGGGTCTTCTGTCCTGCTGCATCGGTGTCTCAGCCCCTCGGGGTCTTCTCTCCTGCTGCAGCGGTGTCTTAGTCCCTCGGGGTCTTCTCTCCTGCTGCAGCGGTGTCTCAGCCCCTCGGGGTCTTCTGTCCTGCTGCATCGGTGTCTCAGCCCCTCGGGGTCTTCTGTCCTGCTGCAGTGGTGTCTCAGCCCCTAGGGGTCTTCTGTCCTGCTGCATCGGTGTCTCAGCCCCTCTGGGTCTTCTCTCCTGTTGCATTGGTGTCTCAGCCCCTCTGGGTCTTCTCTCCTGCTGAAGCGCTGTCTCAGCCCCTCGGGGTCTTCTGTCCTGCTGCAGGGCTGTCTCAGCCCCTCGGGGTCTTCTGTCTTGCTGCAGCGCTGTCTCAGCCCCTCGGGGTCTTCTGTCCTTCTGCAGCGGTGTCTCAGCCTTCTGGGGTCTTCTGTCCTGCTGCAGCGGTGTCTCAGCCCCTCGGGGTCTTCTGTCCTGCTGCAGCGCTGTCTCAGCCCCTCGGGGTCTTCTGTCCTGCTGCAGCGCTGTCTCAGCCCCTCGGGGTCTTCTGTCCTGCTGCAGCGGTGTCTCAGCCCCTCGGGGTCTTCTGTCCTGCTGCAGCGCTGTCTCAGCCCCTCGGGCTCTTCTGTCCTGCTGCAGCGCTGTCTCAGCCCCTCGGGGTCTTCTGTCCTGCTGCATCGGTGTCTCAGCCCCTCAGGGTCTTCTGTCCTGCTGCATTGGTGTCTCAGCCCCTCGGGGTCTTCTCTCCTGCTGAAGCGCTGTCTAAGCCCCTCGGGGTTTTCTGTCCTGCTGCAGGGCTCTCTCAGCCCCTCGGGGTCTTCTGTCTTGCTGCAGCGCTGTCTCAGCCCCTCGGGGTCTTCTGTCCTTCTGCAGCGGTGTCTCAGCCTTTTGGGGTCTTCTGTCCTGCTGCAGCGGTGTCTCAGCCCCTCGGGGTCTTCTGTCCTGCTAGAGCGGTGTCTCAGCCCCTCGGGGTCTTCTGTCCTTCTGCAGCGGTGTCTCAGCCCCTCGGGGTCTTCTCTCCTGCTGCATCGGTGTCTCAGCCCCTCTGGGTCTTCTCTCCTGTTGCAGCGCTGTCTAAGCCCCTCGGGGTCTTCTGTCCTGCTGCAGGGCTGTCTCAGCCCCTCGGGGTCTTCTGTCCTTCTGCAGCGTTGTCTCAGCCCCTCAGGGTCTTCTGTCCTGCTGCATTGCTGTCTCAGCCCCTCGGGGTCTTCTGTCCTGCTGCAGGGCTGTCTCAGCCCCTCGGGGTCTTCTGTCTTGCTGTAGCGCTGTCTCAGCCCCTTGGGGTCTTCTGTCCTTCTGCAGCGGTGTCTCAGCCTTTTGGGGTCTTCTGTCCTGCTGCAGCGGTGTCTCAGCCCCTCGGGGTCTTCTCTCCTGCTGCAGCGGTGTCTCAGCCCCTCGGGGTCTTCTGTCCTTCTGCAGCGGTGTCTCAGCCCCTCGGGGTCTTCTGTCCTGCTGCAGTGGTGTCTCAGCCCCTAGGGGTCTTCTGTCCTGCTGCAGCGGTGTCTCAGCCCCTCGGGGTCTTCTGTCCTGCTGCAGCGCTGTCTCAGCCCCTCTCGGTCTTCTGTCCTGCTGCAGGGCTGTCTCAGCCCCTCGGGGTCTTCTGTCCTTCTGCAGCGCTGTCTCAGCCCCTCTCGGTCTTCTGTCCTGCTGCAGCGCTGTCTCAGCCCCTCGGGGTCTTCTGTCCTTCTGCAGCGTTGTCTCAGCCCCTCGGGGTCTTCTGTCCTGCTGCAGCGCTGTCTCAGCCCCTCTCGGTCTTCTGTCCTGCTGCAGGGCTGTCTCAGCCCCTCGGGGTCTTCTGTCCTTCTGCAGCGTTGTCTCAGCCCCTCAGGGTCTTCTGTCCTGCTGCATTGCTGTCTCAGCCCCTCGGGGTCTTCTGTCCTGCTGCAGGGCTGTCTCAGCCCCTCGGGGTCTTCTGTCTTGCTGTAGCGCTGATTCAGCCCCTTGGGGTCTTCTGTCCTTCTGCAGCGGTGTCTCAGCCTTTTGGGGTCTTCTGTCCTGCTGCAGCGGTGTCTCAGCCCCTCGGGGTCTTCTCTCCTGCTGCAGCGGTGTCTCAGCCCCTCGGGGTCTTCTGTCCTTCTGCAGCGGTGTCTCAGCCCCTCGGGGTCTTCTGTCCTGCTGCAGTGGTGTCTCAGCCCCTAGGGGTCTTCTTTCCTGCTGCAGCGGTGTCTCAGCCCCTCGGGGTCTTCTCTCCTGCTGCAGTGGTGTCTTAGCCCCTCGGGGTCTTCTCTCCTGCTGCAGCGGTGTCTCAGCCCCTCGGGGTCTTCTGTCCTGCTGCATCGGTGTCTCAGCCCCTCGGGGTCTTCTGTCCTGCTGCAGCGGTGTCTCAGCCCCTCGGGGTCTTCTGTCCTGCTGCAGCGGTGTCTCAGCCCCTCGGGGTCTTCTGTCCTGCTGCAGCGGTGTCTCAGCCCCTCGGGGTCTTCTGTCCTTCTGCAGCGTTGTCTCAGCCCCTCAGGGTCTTCTGTCCTGCTGCATTGCTGTCTCAGCCCCTCGGAGTCTTCTGTCCTGCTGAAGCGCTGTCTAAGCCCCTCGGGGTCTTCTGTCCTGCTGCAGGGCTGTCTCAGCCCCTCGGGGTCTTCTGTCTTGCTGTAGCGCTGTCTCAGCCCCTTGGGGTCTTCTGTCCTTCTGCAGCGGTGTCTCAGCCTTTTGGGGTCTTCTGTCCTGCTGCAGCGGTGTCTCAGCCCCTCGGGGTCTTCTCTCCTGCTGCAGCGGTGTCTCAGCCCCTCGGGTTTTCTGTCCTTCTGCAGCGGTGTCTGAGCCCCTCCGGGTCTTCTGTCCTGCTGCAGTGGTGTCTCAGCCCCTAGGGGTCTTCTGTCCTGCTGCAGCGGTGTCTCAGCCCCTCGGAGTCTTCTGTCCTGCTGCAGCGCTGTCTCAGCCCCTCTCGGTCTTCTGTCCTGCTGCATCGGTGTCTCAGCCCCTCGGGGTCTTCTCTCCTGCTGCAGCGGTGTCTTAGTCCCTCGGGGTCTTCTCTCCTGCTGCAGCGGTGTCTCAGCCCCTCGGGGTCTTCTGTCCTGCTGCATCGGTGTCTCAGCCCGTCGGGGTCTTCTGTCCTGCTGCAGTGGTGTCTCAGCCCCTAGGGGTCTTCTGTCCTGCTGCATCGGTGTCTCAGCCCCTCTGGGTCTTCTCTCCTGTTGCAGCGTTGTCTCAGCCCCTCAGGGTCTTCTCTCCTGCTGCATCAGTGTCTCAGCCCCTCAGGGTCTTCTGTCCTGCTGCATTGGTGTCTCAGCCCCTCTGGGTCTTCTCTCCTGCTGAAGCGCTGTCTCAGCCCCTCGGGGTCTTCTGTCCTGCTGCAGGGCTGTCTCAGCCCCTCGGGGTCTTCTGTCTTGCTGCAGCGCTGTCTCAGCCCCTCGGGGTCTTCTGTCTTGCTGTAGCGCTGATTCAGCCCCTTGGGGTCTTCTGTCCTTCTGCAGCGGTGTCTCAGCCTTTTGGGGTCTTCTGTCCTGCTGCAGCGGTGTCTCAGCCCCTCGGGGTCTTCTCTCCTGCTGCAGCGGTGTCTCAGCCCCTCGGGGTCTTCTGTCCTTCTGCAGCGGTGTCTCAGCCCCTCGGGGTCTTCTGTCCTGCTGCAGTGGTGTCTCAGCCCCTAGGGGTCTTCTTTCCTGCTGCAGCGGTGTCTCAGCCCCTCGGGGTCTTCTCTCCTGCTGCAGTGGTGTCTTAGCCCCTCGGGGTCTTCTCTCCTGCTGCAGCGGTGTCTCAGCCCCTCGGGGTCTTCTGTCCTGCTGCATCGGTGTCTCAGCCCCTCGGGGTCTTCTGTCCTGCTGCAGCGGTGTCTCAGCCCCTCGGGGTCTTCTCTCCTGCTGCAGCGGTGTCTCAGCCCCTCGGGGTCTTCTGTCCTGCTGCAGCGGTGTCTCAGCCCCTCGGGGTCTTCTGTCCTTCTGCAGCGTTGTCTCAGCCCCTCAGGGTCTTCTGTCCTGCTGCATTGCTGTCTCAGCCCCTCGGGGTCTTCTGTCCTGCTGAAGCGCTGTCTAAGCCCCTCGGGGTCTTCTGTCCTGCTGCAGGGCTGTCTCAGCCCCTCGGGGTCTTCTGTCTTGCTGTAGCGCTGTCTCAGCCCCTTGGGGTCTTCTGTCCTTCTGCAGCGGTGTCTCAGCCTTTTGGGGTCTTCTGTCCTGCTGCAGCGGTGTCTCAGCCCCTCGGGGTCTTCTCTCCTGCTGCAGCGGTGTCTCAGCCCCTCGGGGTTTTCTGTCCTTCTGCAGCGGTGTCTGAGCCCCTCCGGGTCTTCTGTCCTGCTGCAGCGGTGTCTCAGCCCCTCGGAGTCTTCTGTCCTGCTGCAGCGCTGTCTCAGCCCCTCAGGGTCTTCTGTCCTGCTGCATTGGTGTCTCAGCCCCTCGGGGTCTTCTCTCCTGCTGAAGCGCTGTCTAAGCCCCTCGGGGTTTTCTGTCCTGCTGCAGGGCTCTCTCAGCCCCTCGGGGTCTTCTGTCTTGCTGCAGCGCTGTCTCAGCCCCTCGGGGTCTTCTGTCCTTCTGCAGCGGTGTCTCAGCCTTTTGGGGTCTTCTGTCCTGCTGCAGCGGTGTCTCAGCCCCTCGGGGTCTTCTGTCCTGCTAGAGCGGTGTCTCAGCCCCTCGGGGTCTTCTGTCCTTCTGCAGCGGTGTCTCAGCCCCTCGGGGTCTTCTCTCCTGCTGCATCGGTGTCTCAGCCCCTCTGGGTCTTCTCTCCTGTTGCAGCGCTGTCTAAGCCCCTCGGGGTCTTCTGTCCTGCTGCAGGGCTGTCTCAGCCCCTCGGGGTCTTCTGTCCTTCTGCAGCGTTGTCTCAGCCCCTCAGGGTCTTCTGTCCTGCTGCATTGCTGTCTCAGCCCCTCGGGGTCTTCTGTCCTGCTGCAGGGCTGTCTCAGCCCCTCGGGGTCTTCTGTCTTGCTGTAGCGCTGTCTCAGCCCCTTGGGGTCTTCTGTCCTTCTGCAGCGGTGTCTCAGCCTTTTGGGGTCTTCTGTCCTGCTGCAGCGCTGTCTCAGCCCCTCTCGGTCTTCTGTCCTGCTGCAGGGCTGTCTCAGCCCCTCGGGTCTTCTGTCCTTCTGCAGCGCTGTCTCAGCCCCTCTCGGTCTTCTGTCCTGCTGCAGGGCTGTCTCAGCCCCTCGGGGTCTTCTGTCCTTCTGCAGCGTTGTCTCAGCCCCTCGGGGTCTTCTGTCCTGCTGCAGCGCTGTCTCAGCCCCTCTCGGTCTTCTGTCCTGCTGCAGGGCTGTCTCAGCCCCTCGGGTCTTCTGTCCTTCTGCAGCGTTGTCTCAGCCCCTCAGGGTCTTCTGTCCTGCTGCATTGCTGTCTCAGCCCCTCGGGGTCTTCTGTCCTGCTGCAGGGCTGTCTCAGCCCCTCGGGGTCTTCTGTCTTGCTGTAGCGCTGATTCAGCCCCTTGGGGTCTTCTGTCCTTCTGCAGCGGTGTCTCAGCCTTTTGGGGTCTTCTGTCCTGCTGCAGCGGTGTCTCAGCCCCTCGGGTCTTCTCTCCTGCTGCAGCGGTGTCTCAGCCCCTCGGGGTCTTCTGTCCTTCTGCAGCGGTGTCTCAGCCCTCGGGGTCTTCTGTCCTGCTGCAGTGGTGTCTCAGCCCCTAGGGGTCTTCTTTCCTGCTGCAGCGGTGTCTCAGCCCCTCGGGGTCTTCTCTCCTGCTGCAGTGGTGTCTTAGCCCCTCGGGGTCTTCTCTCCTGCTGCAGCGGTGTCTCAGCCCCTCGGGGTCTTCTGTCCTGCTGCATCGGTGTCTCAGCCCCTCGGGGTCTTCTGTCCTGCTGCAGCGGTGTCTCAGCCCCTCGGGGTCTTCTGTCCTGCTGCAGCGGTTGTCTCAGCCCCTCGGGGTCTTCTGTCCTGCTGCAGCGGTGTCTCAGCCCCTCGGGGTCTTCTGTCCTTCTGCAGCGTTGTCTCAGCCCCTCAGGGTCTTCTGTCCTGCTGCATTGCTGTCTCAGCCCCTCGGGGTCTTCTGTCCTGCTGAAGCGCTGTCTAAGCCCCTCGGGGTCTTCTGTCCTGCTGCAGGGCTGTTTCAGCCCCTCGGGGTCTTCTGTCTTGCTGTAGCGCTGTCTCAGCCCCTTGGGGTCTTCTGTCCTTCTGCAGCGGTGTCTCAGCCTTTTGGGGTCTTCTGTCCTGCTGCAGCGGTGTCTCAGCCCCTCGGGGTCTTCTCTCCTGCTGCAGCGGTGTCTCAGCCCCTCGGGGTTTTCTGTCCTTCTGCAGCGGTGTCTGAGCCCCTCCGGGTCTTCTGTCCTGCTGCAGTGGTGTCTCAGCCCCTAGGGTCTTCTGTCCTGCTGCAGCGGTGTCTCAGCCCCTCGGAGTCTTCTGTCCTGCTGCAGCGCTGTCTCAGCCCCTCAGGGTCTTCTGTCCTGCTGCATCTGGTGTCTCAGCCCCTCGGGGTCTTCTCTCCTGCTGCAGCGGTGTCTTAGTCCCTCGGGGTCTTCTCTCCTGCTGCAGCGGTGTCTCAGCCCCTCGGGGTCTTCTGTCCTGCTGCATCGGTGTCTCAGCCCGTCGGGGTCTTCTGTCCTGCTGCAGTGGTGTCTCAGCCCCTAGGGGTCTTCTGTCCTGCTGCATCGGTGTCTCAGCCCCTCTGGGTCTTCTCTCCTGTTGCAGCGTTGTCTCAGCCCCTCAGGGTCTTCTCTCCTGCTGCATCGGTGTCTCAGCCCCTCAGGGTCTTCTGTCCTGCTGCATTGGTGTCTCAGCCCCTCTGGGTCTTTCTCTCCTGCTGAAGCGCTGTCTCAGCCCCTCGGGGTCTTCTGTCCTGCTGCAGGGCTGTCTCAGCCCCTCGGGGTCTTCTGTCTTGCTGCAGCGCTGTCTCAGCCCCTCGGGGTCTTCTGTCCTTCTGCAGCGGTGTCTCAGCCTTTTGGGGTCTTCTGTCCTGCTGCAGCGGTGTCTCAGCCCCTCGGGGTCTTCTGTCCTGCTGCAGCGCTGTCTCAGCCCCTCGGGGTCTTCTGTCCTGCTGCAGCGCTGTCTCAGCCCCTCGGGGTCTTCAGTCCTGCTGCAGCGCTGTCTCAGCCCCTCGGGGTCTTCTGTCCTGCTGCAGCGCTGTCTCAGCCCCTCGGGCTCTTCTGTCCTGCTGCAGCGCTGTCTCAGCCCCTCGGGGGTCTTCTGTCCTGCTGCAGCGGTTGTCTCAGCCCCTCGGGGTCTTCTGTCCTGCTGCAGCGGTGTCTCAGCCCCTCGGAGTCTTCTGTCCTGCTGCAGCGCTGTCTCAGCCCCTCGGGGTCTTCTGTCCTGCTGCAGCGCTGTCTCAGCCCCTCGGGGTCTTCTCTCCTGCTGCAGCGGTGTCTCAGCCCCTCGGGTCTTCTCTCCTGCTGCAGCGGTGTCTCAGCCCTCGGGGTCTTCTGTCCTACTGCATCGGTGTCTCAGCCCCTCGGAGTCTTCTGTCCTGCTGCAGCGCTGTCTCAGCCCCTCGGGGTCTTTTCTCCTGCTGCAGCGGTGTCTCAGCCCCTCGGGGTCTTCTCTCCTGCTGCAGCGGTGTCTCAGCCCTCGGGGTCTTCTGTCCTACTGCATCGGTGTCTCAGCCCCTCGGGGTCTTCTGTCCTGCTGCATCGGTGTCTCAGCCCCTCTGGGTCTTCTCTCCTGTTGCAAGCGTTGTCTCAGCCCCTCGGGGTCTTCTGTCCTGCTGCAGCGGTGTCTCAGCCCCTCAGGGTCTTCTGTCCTGCTGCATTGGTGTCTCAGCCCCTCGGGGTCTTCTCTCCTGCTGCAGGGCTGTCTCAGCCCCTCGGGTCTTCTGTCCTGCTGCAGGGCTGTCTCAAGCCCCTCGTGGTCTTCTGTCTTGCTGCAGCGCTGTCTCAGCCCCTCGGGGTCTTCTGTCCTTCTGCAGCGGTGTCTCAGCCTTTGGGGTCTTCTGTCCTGCTGCAGCGGTGTCTCAGCCCCTCGGGTCTTCTGTCCTGCTGCAGCGGGTTGTCTCAGCCCCTCGGGGTCATCTGTCCTTCTGCAGCGGTGTGTCAGCCCCTTGGGGTCTTCTGTCCTGCTGCATCGGTGTCTCAGCCCCTCGGGGTCTTCTGTCCTGCTGCAGCGGTGTCTTAGCCCCTCGGGGTCTTCTGTCCTGCTGCAGCGCTGTCTCAGCCCCTCGGGGTCTTCTGTCCTGCTGCAGCGCTGTCTAAGCCCCTCGGGGTCTTCTCTCCTGCTGCAGGGCTGTCTTAGCCCCTCGGGGTCTTCTGTCCTGCTGCAGCGGTGTCTCAGCACCTCGGGGTCTTCTGTCCTGCTGCAGCGGTGTCTCAGCCCCTCGGGGTCTTCTCTCCTGCTGCAGTGGTGTCTCAGCACCTCGGGGTCTTCTGTCCTGCTGCAGCGGTGTCTCAGCCCCTCGCGGTCTCCTGTCCTGCTGCAGCGGTGTCTCAGCCCCTCGGGGTCTTCTGTCCTGCTGCAGCGGTGTCTCAGCCCCTCGGGGTCTTCTGTCCTGCTGCAGCGGTGTCTCAGCACCTCGGGGTCTTCTGTCCTGCTGCAGCGGTGTCTCAGCCCCTCGGGGTCTTCTGTCCTGCTGCAGCGGTGTCTCAGCCTCTTGGGGTCTTCTGTCCTGCTGCAGCGGTGTCTTAGCCCCTCGGGGTCTTCTGTCCTGCTGCAGCGGTGTCTCAGCCCCTCGGGGTCTTCTGTCCTGCTGCAGCGGTGTCTCAGCCTCTCGGGGTCTTCTGTCCTGCTGCAGCGGTGTCTCAGCCCCTCGGGGTCTTCTCTCCTGCTGCAGCGGTGTCTCAGCCCCTCGGGTCTCCTGTCCTGCTGCAGCGGTGTCTCAGCCCCTCGGGGCTCCTGCTCGTCACTTCTGATTTTGCAGGACTCTCTTATTGCAGTAGCTTTCTCCAGGCTTGTAGAGGATTCAGATGAGATCCGTCTGCAGAAGACAGAGGCTCCCGACTATAGCAGAAGAAGGAGAAATGCGCAGCTTCTGACGTTTCTTTGCTCTGTACCCATCCCCCACATTACACTGGAGACCCCGTGATCCGCCTTACCTCCATTCCCCATGCACTGGACATCCCGGTGATCCGCCTTACCTTTCATCCCCATAGACTGGTTATCCCGGTGATCCACCTTACCTCCATTTCCCATACACTCTTAGACAGTGGAGATCTCGTCTCACACACCAGACAGTGGAGATCTCGTCTCACACACTAGACAGTGGAGATCTCGTCTCAGACTCCAGACAGTGGAGATCTCGTCTCAGACTCCAGACAGTGGAGATCTCGTCTCAGACTCCAGACAGTGGAGATCTCGTCTCGGACTCCAGACAGTGGAGATCTCGTCTCACACACCAGACAGTGGAGATCTCGTCTCAGACTCCAGACAGTGGAGATCTCGTCTCGGACTCCAGACAGTGGAGATCTCGTCTCGGACACCAGACAGTGGAGATCTCGTCTCACACACCAGACAGTGGAGATCTCGTCTCAGACTCCAGACAGTGGAGATCTCGTCTCAGACTCCAGACAGTGGAGATCTCGTCTCAGACTCCAGACAGGGAGATCTCGTCTCAGACTCCAGACAGTGGAGATCTCGTCTCGGACTCCAGACAGTGGAGATCTCGTCTCGGACACCAGACAGTGGAGATCTCGTCTCGGACTCCAGACAGCGGAGATCTCGTCTCAGACACCAGACAGTGGAGATCTCGTCTCAGACAGCAGACAGCGGAGATCTCGTCTCAGACTCCAGACAGCGGAGATCTCGTCTCCGACACCAGACAGAGGAGATCTCGTCTCGGACTCCAGACAGCGGAGATCTCGTCTCAGACACCAGACAGCGGAGATCTCGTCTCAGACACCAGACAGCGGAGATCTCGTCTCAGACACCAGACAGCGGAGATCTCGTCTCACACACCAGACAGCGGAGATCTCGTCTCGGACACCAGACAGTGGAGATCTCGTCTCAGACACCAGACAGTGGAGATCTCGTCTCAGACACCAGACAGCGGAGATCTCGTCTCACACACCAGACAGCGGAGATCTTGTCTCGGACACCAGACAGTGGAGATCTCGTCTCAGACACCAGACAGCGGAGATCTCGTCTCACACACCAGACAGCGTAGATCTCGTCTCAGACACCAGACAGCGGAGATCTCGTCTCAGACACCAGACAGCGGAGATCTCGTCTCACACACCAGACAGCGGAGATCTCGTCTCACACACCAGACAGCGGAGATCTCGTCTCAGACACCAGACAGCGGAGATCTCGTCTCAGACACCAGACAGCGGAGATCTCGTCTCAGACACCAGACAGCGGAGATCTCGTCTCACACACCAGACAGCGGAGATCTCGTCTCGGACACCAGACAGTGGAGATCTCGTCTCAGACACACCAGACAGTGGAGATCTCGTCTCAGACACCAGACAGCGGAGATCTCGTCTCACACACCAGACAGCGGAGATCTTGTCTCGGACACCAGACAGTGGAGATCTCGTCTCAGACACCAGACAGCGGAGATCTCGTCTCACACACCAGACAGCGTAGATCTCGTCTCAGACACCAGACAGCGGAGATCTCGTCTCAGACACCAGACAGCGGAGATCTCGTCTCACACACCAGACAGCGGAGATCTCGTCTCACACACCAGACAGCGGAGATCTCGTCTCAGACACCAGACAGCGGAGATCTCGTCTCAGACACCAGACAGCGGAGATCTCGGCTCAGACTCCAGACAGCGGAGATCTCGTCTCAGACTCCAGTGGAGATGATCCGTTAATGTCTAGATCTGAACAGTGATGTAAAGATTGGTGAGAGCGCGGAGGAGGCAGCGAAGATGGCTCCAGATAAAGGAACGGGAAACCATGCAGGACAGACATAGTGTGCACGCTGCAGCCGGGCAGAATCACAGGAGAGGATTAGATACAGCAGCTCAGCAGAAAGCATCACACAGGAGAGGATTAGATACTCAGCAAAAGCAATCACACATGATAGGATTAGATAGAACGTAGCAGACGTATCACACATCACAGTTCGGATACTTAGCAGACCCTTGATGTTCCCCAATTTTGGCTGATTGTTTGAGTCCCTGTAAGCTGCCGTCAGAGGTTCCTCCGCGCTGAGTGAGGCTCTCGCAGGTTTCTGTTCAGTATTTGCAGCGCAGGAAGTTTTTGTAGACATAACTATAGGAAAGAACAATGGTGTGCGCTGGATCAGTATGGAGAGCGAGGAGACGTCCTCTGATAGACCCCTGCAGCCCACCCTCCACCCCCCAGAGCGAGCCATGGTTGTGCAGCCCTCCGCATATTTAGGACTTATGCCTAATACCATCATAAGTTTTTAATAAATAATGCTGCCACGTCATAGCTTTATATAATACTATGCGATAATATTTAATGTCTCCATTTCATATACATACTACCTCAGTACAGCTCTCATAGACATACGGTAAATACTGCCACCATACAGTATTATATAATGCCACTGCCTCATACACATAAATAATGCCACCATACAGTATTATATAATGTCACTGCCTCATACACATAAATAATGCCACCATACAGTATTATATAATGTCACTGCCTCATACACATAAATAATGCCACCATATAGTATTATATAATGTCACTGCCTCATACACATAAATAATGCCACCATACAGTATTATATAATGCCACTGTCTCATACACATAAATAATGCTACCATACAGTATTATATAATGCCACTGCCTCATACACATAAATAATGCCACCATACAGTATTATATAATGTCACTACCTCATACACATAAATAATGCCACCATACAGTATTATATAATGTCACTGCCTCATACACATAAATAATGCCACCATATAGTATTATATAATGTCACTGCCTCATACACATAAATAATGCCACCATACAGTATTATATAATGCCACTGTCTCATACACATAAATAATGCCACCATACAGTATTATATAATGCCACTGCCTCATACACATAAATAATGCCACCATACAGTATTATATAATGCCACTGTCTCATACACATAAATAATGCCACCATACAGTATTATATAATGCCACTGCCTCATACACATAAATAATGCCACCATACAGTATTATATAATGCCACTGCCTCATACACATAAATAATGCCACCATACAGTATTATATAATGCCACTGTCTCATACACATAAATAATGCCACCATACAGTATTATATAATGCCACTGCCTCATACACATAAATAATGCCACCATACAGTATTATATAATGCCACTACCTCATACACATAAATAATGCCACCATACAGTATTATATAATGCCACTGCCTCATACACATAAATAATGCCACCATACAGTATTATATAATGCCACTGCCTCATACACATAAATAATGCCACCATACAGTATTATATAATGTCACTGCCTCATACACATAAATAATGCCGCCATATAGTATTATATAATGCCACTGCCTCATACACATAAATAATGCCACCATACAGTATTATATAATGCCACTGCCTCATACACATAAATAATGCCACCATACAGTATTATATAATGCCACTGCCTCATACACATAAATAATGCCACCATACAGTATTATATAATGCCACTACCTCATACACATAAATAATGCCACCATACAGTATTATATAATGCCACTGCCTCATACACATAAATAATGCCACCATACAGTATTATATAATGCCACTGCCTCATACATATAAATAATGCCACCATACAGTATTATATAATGTCACTACCTCATACACATAAATAATGCAACCATACAGTATTATATAATGTCACTACCTCATACACATAAATAATGCCACCATATAGTATTATATAATGCCACTGCCTCATACACATAAATAATGCCACCATACAGTATTATATAATGCCACTGCCTCATACACATAAATAATGCCACCATACAGTATTATATATGTCACTGCCTCATACACATAAATAATGCCACCATACAGTATTATATAATGTCACTACCTCATACACATAAATAATGCCACCATACAGTATTATATAATGTCACTACCTCATACACATAAATAATGCCACCATACAGTATTATATAATGCCACTGCCTCATACACATAAATAGTGCCACCATACAGTATTATATAATGCCACTGCCTCATACACATAAATAATGCCACCATATAGTATTATATAATGCCACTGCCTCATACACATAAATAATGCCACCATATAGTATTATATAATGTCACTGCCTCATACACATAAATAATGCCACCATACAGTATTATATAATGCCACTGCTCCATACACATAAATAATGCCACCATACAGTATTATATAATGCCACTGCTCCAGACCACATAAATAATGCCACCATACAATATTATATAATGTCACTGCCCCATACACATAAATAATGCCACCATACAGTATTATATAATGTCACTGCCTCATACACATAAATAATGCCACCATACAGTATTATATAATGCCACTGCCTCATACACATAAATAATGCCACCATACAATATTATATAATGTCACTGCCCCATACACATAAATAATGCCACCATACAGTATTATATAATGTCACTACCTCATACACATAATAATGCCACCATACAATATTATATAATGTCACTGCCCCATACACATAAATAATGCCACCATACAGTATTATATAATGCCACTGCTCCATACACATAAATAATGCCACCATACAGTATTATATAATGCCACTGCTCCAGACACATAAATAATGCCACCATACAATATTATATAATGTCACTGCCCCATACACATAAATAATGCACCATACAGTATTATATAATGTCACTGCCTCATACACATAAATAATGCCACCATACAGTATTATATAATGTCACTACCTCATACACATAAATAATGCCACCATATAGTATTATATAATGCCACTGCCTCATACACATAAATAATGCCACCATATAGTATTATATAATGTCACTTCCTCATACACATAAATAATGCCACCATACAGTATTATATAATGCCACTGCCTCATACACATAAATAATGCCACCATACAGTATGATATAATGTCACTACCTCATACACATAAATAATGCCACCATACAGTATTATATAATGTCACTGCCTCATACACATAAATAATGCCACCATACAATATTATATAATGCCACTGCCTCATACACATAAATAATGCCACCATACAGTATTATATAATGTCACTACCTCATACACATAAATAATGCCACCATACAGTATTATATAATGTCACTGCCTCATACACATAAATAATGCCACCATACAGTATTATATAATGCCACTGCTCCAGACACATAAATAATGCCACCATACAGTATTATATAATGTCACTACCTCATACACATAAATAATGCCACCATACAGTATTATATAATGTCACTGCCTCATACACATAAATAATGCCACCATACAGTATTATATAATGCCACTGCCTCATACACATAAATAATGCCACCATACAGTATTATATAATGTCACTACCTCATACACATAAATAATGCCACCATACAGTATTATATAATGTCACTGCCTCATACACATAAATAATGCCACTATACAGTATTATATAATGTCACTGCCTCATACACATAAATAATGCCACCATACAGTATTATATAATGCCACTGCCTCATACACATAAATAATGCCACCATACAATATTATATAATGTCACTGCCCCATACACATAAATAATGCCACCATACAGTATTATATAATGCCACTGCCTCATACACATAAATAATGCCACCATACAGTATTATATAATGTCACTGCCTCATACACATAAATAATGCCACCATACAGTATTATATAATGCCACTGCCTCATACACATAAATAATGCCACCCATACAGTATTATATAATGTCACTGCCTCATACACATAAATAATGCCACCATACAATATTATATAATGTCACTGCCCCATACACATAAATAATGCCACCATACAGTATTATATAATGCCACTGCCTCATACACATAAATAATGCCACCATACAGTATTATAATGCCACTGCCTCATACACATAATAATGCCACCATACAGTATTATATAATGCCACTGCCTCATACATATAAATAATGCCACCATACAGTATTATATAATGCCACTGCCTCATACGCATAAATACTGCCACCATACAGTATTATATAATGCTACTGCCTCATACACATAAATAATGCCACCATACAGTATTATATAATGCCACTGCCTCATACACATAAATAATGCCACCATACAGTATTATATAATGCCACTGCCTCATACACATAAATAATGCAACCATATAGTATTATATAATGCCACAGCCTCATACACATAAATAATGCACCACCATACAGTATTATATAATGTCACTGCCTCATACACATAAATAATGCAACCATATAGTATTATATAATGCCACTGCCTCATACACATAAATAATGCCACCATACAGTATTATATAATGCCACTGCCTCATACACATAAATAATGCCACCATACAGTATTATATAATGCCACTGCCTCATACACATAAATAATGCAAGCATATAGTATTATATAATGCCACTGCCTCATACACATAAATAATGCCACCATACAGTATTATATAATGCCACTGTCTCATACACATAAATAATGCCACCATACAGTATTATATAATGCCACTGCCTCATACACATAAATATGCCACCATACAGTATTATATAATGCCACTGCCTCATACCATAAATAATGCCACCATATAGTATTATATAATGCCACTGCCTCATACACATAAATAATGCCACCATACAGTATTATATAATGCCACTGCCTCATACACATAAATAATGCAACCATATAGTATTATATAATGCCACTGCCTCATACACATAAATAATGCCACCATACAGTATTATATAATGCCACTGTCTCATACACATAAATAATGCCACCATACAGTATTATATAATGCCACTGCCTCATACACATAAATAATGCCACCATACAGTATTATATAATGCCACTGCCTCATACACATAAATAATGCACCATACAGTATTATATAATGCCACTGCCTCATACACATAAATAATGCCACCATACAGTATTATATAATGCCACTGCCTCATACACATAAATAATGCCACCATACAGTATTATATAATGTCACTGCCTCATACACATAAATAATGCCACCATACAGTATTATATAATGTCACTACCTCATACACATAAATAATGCCACCATACAATATTATATAATGTCACTGCCCCATACACATAAATAATGCCACCATACAGTATTATATAATGCCACTGCTCCATACACATAAATAATGCCACCATACAATATTATATAATGTCACTGCCCCATACACATAAATAATGCCACCATACAGTATTATATAATGCCACTGCTCAGACACATAAATAATGCCACCATACAATATTATATAATGTCACTGCCCCATACACATAAATAATGCCACCATACAGTATTATATAATGTCACTGCCTCATACACATAAATAATGCCACCATACAGTATTATATAATGTCACTACCTCATACACATAATAATGCCACCATATAGTATTATATAATGCCACTGCCTCATACACATAAATAATGCCACCATATAGTATTATATAATGTCACTTCCTCATACACATAAATAATGCCACATACAGTATTATATAATGCCACTGCCTCATACACATAAATAATGCCACCATACAGTATGATATATTATGTCACTACCTCATACACATAAATAATGCCACCATACAGTATTATATAATGTCACTGCCTCATACACATAAATAATGCCACCATACAATATTATATAATGCCACTGCCTCATACACATAAATAATGCCACCATACAGTATTATATAATGTCACTACCTCATACACATAAATAATGCCACCATACAGTATTATATAATGTCACTGCCTCATACACATAAATAATGCCACATACAGTATTATATAATGCCACTGCTCCAGACACATAAATAATGCCACCATACAGTATTATATAATGTCACTACCTCATACACATAAATAATGCCACCATACAGTATTATATAATGTCACTGCCTCATACACATAAATAATGCCACCATACAGTATTATATAATGCCACTGCCTCATACACATAAATAATGCCACCATACAGTAATTATATAATGTCACTACCTCATACACATAAATAATGCCACATACAGTATTATATAATGTCACTGCCTCATACACATAAATAATGCCACCATACAGTATTATATAATGTCACTGCCTCATACACATAAATAATGCCACCATACAGTATTATATAATGCCACTGCCCTCATACACATAAATAATGCCACCATACAATATTATATAATGTCACTGCCCCATACACATAAATAATGCCACCATACAGTATTATATAATGCCACTGCCTCATACACATAAATAATGCCACCATACAGTATTATATAATGTCACTGCCTCATACACATAAATAATGCCACCATACAGTATTATATAATGCCACTGCCTCATACACATAAATAATGCCACCATACAGTATTATATAATGTCACTGCCTCATACACATAAATAATGCCACCATACAATATTATATAATGTCACTGCCCCATACACATAAATAATGCCACCATACAGTATTATATAATGCCACTGCTCATACACATAAATAATGCCACCATACAGTATTATAATGTCACTGCCTCATACACATAAATAATGCCACCCATACAGTATTATATAATGCCACTGCCTCATACACATAAATAATGCCACCATACAGTATTATATAATGCCACTGCCTCATACACATAAATAATGCCACCATACAGTATTATATAATGCCACTGCCTCATACATATAAATAATGCCACCATACAGTATTATATAATGCCACTGCCTCATACGCATAAATACTGCCACCATACAGTATTATATAATGCTACTGCCTCATACACATAAATAATGCCACCATACAGTATTATATAATGCCACTGCTCATACACATAAATAATGCCACCATATAGTATTATATAATGCCACTGCCTCATACACATAAATAATGCCACCATATAGTATTATATAATGCCACTGCCTCATACACATAAATAATGCCACCATACAGTATTATATAATGCCACTGCCTCATACACATAAATAATGCCACCATACAGTATTATATAATGCCACTGCCTCATACACATAAATAATGCCACCATACAGTATTATATAATGCCACTGCCTCATACATATAAATAATGCACCATACAGTATTATATAATGCCACTGCCTCATACGCATAAATACTGCCACCATACAGTATTATATAATGCTACTGCCTCATACACATAAATAATGCCACCATACAGTATTATATAATGCCACTGCTCATACACATAAATAATGCCACCATATAGTATTATATAATGCCACTGCCTCATACACATAAATAATGCAACCATATAGTATTATATAATGCCACTGCCTCATACACATAAATAATGCACCATACAGTATTATATAATGTCACTGCCTCATACACATAAATAATGCCACCATACAGTATTATATAATGCCACTACCTCATACACATAAATAATGCCACCATACAGTATTATATAATGCCACTGCCTCATACACATAAATAATGCCACCATACAGTATTATATAATGCCACTGCCTCATACACATAAATAATGCCACCATACAGTATTATATAATGCCACTGCCTCATACACATAAATAATGCCACCATACAGTATTATATAATGCCACTGCCTCATACACATAAATAATGCCACCATACAGTATATATAATGCCACTGCCTCATACACATAAATAATGCCACCATACAGTATTATATAATGCCACTGCCTCATACACATAAATAATGCCACCATACAGTATTATATAATGCCACTGCCTCATACACATAAATAATGCCACCATACAGTATTATATAACGCCACTGCCCCATACACATAAATAATGCCACCATACAGTATTATATAATGTCACTACCTCATACACATAAATATGCACCATACAGTATTATATAATGCCACTGCCTCATATACATAAATAATGCCACCATACAGTATTATATAATGCCACTGCCTCATACACATAAATAATGCCACCATACAGTATTATATAATGCCATTACCTCATACACATAAATAATGCCACCATACAGTATTATATAATGCCACTGCCTCATACACATAAATAATGCCACCATACAGTATTATATAATGTCACTACCTCATACACATAAATAATGCCACCATACAGTATTTATAATGCCACTGCCTCATACACATAAATAATGCCACCATACAGTATTATATAATGCCACTGCCTCATACACATAAATAATGCCACCATACAGTATTATATAATGTCACTGCCTCATACACATAAATAATGCCACCATACAGTATTATATAATGCCACTGCCTCATACACATAAATAATGCCACCATACAGTATTATATAATGCCACTGCCTCATACATATAAATAATGCCACCATACAGTATTATATAATGCCACTGCCTCATACGCATAAATACTGCCACCATACAGTATTATATAATGCTACTGCCTCATACACATAAATAATGCCACCATACAGTATTATATAATGCCACTGCCTCATACACATAAATAATGCCACCATATAGTATTATATAATGCCACTGCCTCATACACATAAATAATGCAACCATATAGTATTATATAATGCCACTGCCTCATACACATAAATAATGCACCATACAGTATTATATAATGTCACTGCCTCATACACATAAATAATGCCACCATACAGTATTATATAATGCCACTACCTCATACACATAAATATGCCACCATACAGTATTATATAATGCCACTGCCTCATACACATAAATAATGCCACCATACAGTATTATATAATGCCACTGCCTCATACACATAAATAATGCCACCATACAGTATTATATAATGCCACTGCCTCATACACATAAATAATGCCACCATACAGTATTATATATGCCACTGCCTCATACACATAAATAATGCCACCATACAGTATTATATAATGCCACTGCCTCATACACATAAATAATGCCACCATACAGTATTATATAATGCCACACTGCCTCATACACATAAATAATGCCACCCATACAGTATTATATAATGCCACTGCCTCATACACATAAATAATGCCACCATACAGTATTCATATAACGCCACTGCCCCATACACATAAATAATGCCACCATACAGTATTATATAATGTCACTACCTCATACACATAAATAATGCCACCATACAGTATTATATAATGCCACTGCCTCATATACATAAATAATGCCACCATACAGTATTATATAATGCCACTGCCTCATAACATAAATAATGCCACCATACAGTATTATATAATGCCATTACCTCATACACATAAATAATGCCACCATACAGTATTATATAATGCCACTGCCTCATACACATAAATAATGCCACCATACAGTATTATATAATGTCACTACCTCATACACATAAATAATGCCACCATACAGTATTATATAATGCCACTGCTCATACACATAAATAATGCCACCATACAGTATTATATAATGCCACTGCCTCATACACATAAATAATGCCACCATACAGTATTATATAATGTCACTGCCTCATACACATAAATAATGCCCACCATACAGTATTATATAATGCCACTGCCTCATACACATAAATAATGCCACCATACAGTATTATATAATGTCACTGCCTCATACACATAAATAATGCCACCATACAGTATTATATAATGCCACTGCTCCAGGACACATAAATAATGCCACCATACAGTATTATATAATGCCACTTACCTCATACACATAAATAATGCCACCATACAGTATTATATAATGATACTGCCTCATACATATAAATACTGTCACTTTACAGAACTAATGCCGTAGTGCTAATTTTCTTGCATGCCGGATTATCGGAATCTGGGCCATTAGGTGCTGGATTACCGGACTTCCATCCACTCTGTGCTCTGCTGTGGACCCCCCCTGTGTAATGTCTAGCAGATCATCCATCTATTACCCCCCCTATTACCCCGCTATGGACCCCCCTGTGTAATGTCTAGCAGATCATCCATCTATTACCGTCCTATTACCCCGCTATGGACCCCCCTGTGTAATGTCTAGCAGATCATCCATCTATTACCCCCCTATACCCCGCTATGGACCCCCCTGTGTAATGTCTAGCAGATCATCCATCTATTACCCTCACTATTACCCCGCTATGGACCCCCCTGTGTAATGTCTAGCAGATCATCCATCTATTACCCTCCCTATTACCCAGCTATGGACCCCCTGTGTAATGTCTAGCAGATCATCCATCTATTACCCCCCCTATTACCCCGCTATGGACCCCCCTGGTGTAATGTCTAGCAGATCATCCATCTATTACCCCTCCTATTACCCCGCTATGGACCCCCCTGTGTAATGTCTAGCAGATCATCCATCTATTACCCCCCTATTACCCCGCTATGGACCGCCCCTGTGTAATGTCTAGCAGATCATCCATCTATTACCCTCACTATTACCCCGTATGGACCCCCCTGTGTAATGTCTAGCAGATCATCCATCTACTACCCCCCCTATTACCCCGCTATGGACCGCCCTGTGTAATGTCTAGCAGATCATCCATCTATTACCCCCCCTATTACCCCGCTATGGACCCCCCTGTGTAATGTCTAGCAGATCATCCATCTATTACCCCCCCTATTACCCCGCTATGGACCCCCTGTGTAATGTCTAGCAGATCATCCATCTACTACCCCCCCTATTACCCCGCTATGGACCCCCCTGTGTAATGTCTAGCAGATCATCCATCTATTACCCCCCCTATTACCCCGCTATGGACCCCCCTGTGTAATGTCTAGCAGATCATCCATCTATTACCCCCCCTATTACCCCGCTATGGACCCCCCTGTGTAATGTCTAGCAGATCATCCATCTATTACCCCCCCTATTACCCCGCTATGGACCCCCCTGTGTAATGTCTAGCAGATCATCCATCTATTACCCCCCCTATTACCCCCGCTATGGACCGCCCTGTGTAATGTCTAGCAGATCATCCATCTATTACCCCCCCTATTACCCCGCTATGGACCCCCCTGTGTAATGTCTAGCAGATCATCCATCTATTACCCCCCCTATTACCCCCGCTATGGACCCCCCTGTGTAATGTCTAGCAGATCATCCATCTATTACCCCCCCTATTACCCCGCTATGGACCCCCCTGTGTAATGTCTAGCAGATCATCCATCTATTACCCCCCCTATTACCCCGCTATGGACCCCCCTGTGTAATGTCTAGCAGATCATCCATCTATTACCCCCCCCTATTACCCCGCTATGGACCGCCCCTGTGTAATGTCTAGCAGATCATCCATCTATTACCCCCCCTATTACCCCGCTATGGACCGCCCCTGTGTAATGTCTAGCAGATCATCCATCTATTACCCTCCCTATTACCCGCTATGGACCCCCCTGTGTAATGTCTTAGCAGATCATCCATCTATTACCCCCCCTATTACCACCGCTATGGACCCCCCTGTGTAATGTCTAGCAGATCATCCATCTATTACCCCCCCCTATTACCCCGCTATGGACCCCCCTGTGTAATGTCTAGCAGATCATCCATCTATTACCCTCCCTATTACCCCGCTATGGACCCCCCTGTGTAATGTCTAGCAGATCATCCATCTATTACCCCCCCCCTATTACCCCCGCTATGGACCCCCCTGTGTAATGTCTAGCAGATCATCCATCTATTACCTCACTATTACCCCGCTATGGACCCCCCCTGTGTAATGTCTAGCAGATCATCCATCTATTACCCCCCTATTACCCCGCTATGGACCGCCCTGTGTAATGTCTAGCAGATCATCCATCTATTACCGTCCCTATTACCCCGCTATGGACCGCCCCTGTGTAATGTCAAGCAGATCATCCATCTATTACCCCCCCTATTACCCCGCTATGGACCCCCCTGTGTAATGTCTAGCAGATCATCCGTCTATTACCCTCCTATTACCCCGCTATGGACCCCCCTGTGTAATGTCTAGCAGATCATTCATCTATTACCCCACCCTATTACCCCGCTATGGACCCCCCTGTGTAATGTCTAGCAGATCATCCATCTATTACCCCCCCTATTACCCCGCTATGGACCCCCCTGTGTAATGTCTAGCAGATCATTCATCTATTACCCTCCCTATTACCCCGCTATGGACCCCCCTGGTGTTACTGTCTAGCAGATCATCCGTCTATTACCCTCCCTATTACCCCGCTATGGACCCCCCTGTGTAATGTCTAGCAGATCATCCGTCTATTACCCTCCCTATTACCCCGCTATGGACCCCCCTGTGTAATGTCTAGCAGATCATTCATCTATTACCCCCCCTATTACCCCGCTATGGACCCCCCTGTGTAATGTCTAGCAGATCATCCATCTATTACCCCCCCTATTACCCCGCTATGGACCCCCCTGTGTAATGTCTAGCAGATCATCCATCTATTACCCTCACTATTACCCCGCTATGGACCCCCCTGTGTAATGTCTAGCAGATCATCCATCTACTACCCCCCCTATTACCCCGCTATGGACCCCCCTGTGTAATGTCTAGCAGATCATCCATCTATTACCCCCCTATTACCCCGCTATGGACGCCCCTGTGTAATGTCTAGCAGATCATCCATCTATTACCCCCCCTATTACCCCGCTATGGACCCCCCTGTGTAATGTCTAGCAGATCATCCATCTACTACCCCCCCTATTACCCCGCTATGGACCCCCTGTGTAATGTCTAGCAGATCATCCATCTATTACCCCCCCTATTACCCCGCTATGGACCCCCTGTGTAATGTCTAGCAGATCATCCATCTATTACCTCACTATTACCCCGCTATGGACCGCCCCTGTGTAATGTCTAGCAGATCATCCATCTATTACCCTCACTATTACCCCGCTATGGACCCCCCTGTGTAATGTCTAGCAGATCATCCATCTATTACCCCCCCTATTACCCCGCTATGGACCCCCCTGTGTAATGTGTAGCAGATCATCCATCTATTACCCTCACTATTACCCCGCTATGGACCCCCCTGTGTAATGTCTAGCAGATCATCCATCTATTACCATCACTATTACCCCGCTATGGACCCCCCTGTGTAATGTCTAGCAGATCATCCATCTATTACCCCTCCCTATTACCCCGCTATGGACCCCCCTGTGTAATGTCTAGCAGATCATCCATCTATTACCCCCCCCTATTACCCCGCTATGGACCCCCCTGTGTAATGTCTAGCAGATCATCCATCTATTACCCTCCCTATTACCACCGCTATGACCGCCCTGTGTAATGTCTAGCAGATCATCCATCTATTACCCCCCCTATTACCCCGCTATGGACCCCCTGTGTAATGTCTAGCAGATCATCCATCTATTACCCCTCCCTATTACCCCGCTATGGACCGCCCCTGTGTAATGTCTAGCAGATCATCCATCTATTACCCTCACTATTACCCCGCTATGGACCCCCCTGTGTAATGTCTAGCAGATCATCCATCTATTACCCCCCCTATTACCCCGCTATGGACCCCCCTGTGTAATGTGTAGCAGATCATCCATCTATTACCCTCACTATTACCCCGCTATGGACCCCCCCTGTGTAATGTCTAGCAGATCATCCATCTATTACCATCACTATTACCCCGCTATGGACCCCCCTGTGTAATGTCTAGCAGATCATCCATCTATTACCCCTCCCTATTACCCGCTATGGACCCCCCTGTGTAATGTCTAGCAGATCATCCATCTATTACCCCCCCCTATTACCCCGCTATGGACCCCCCTGTGTAATGTCTAGCAGATCATCCATCTATTACCCTCCCTATTACCCCGCTATGGACCGCCTGTGTAATGTCTAGCAGATCATCCATCTATTACCCCCCTATTACCCCGCTATGGACCCCCTGTGTAATGTCTAGCAGATCATCCATCTATTACCCCCCCTATTACCCCGCTATGGACCCACTGTGTAATGTCTAGCAGGTCATCCATCTATTACCCTCCCTATTACCCCGCTATGGACCCCCCTGTGTAATGTCTAGCAGATCATCCATCTATTACCCTCACTATTACCCCGCTATGGAGCGCCCTGTGTAATGTCTAGCAGATCATCCATCTATTACCCCCCCTATTACCCCGCTATGGACCCCCTGTGTAATGTCTAGCAGATCATCCATCTATTACCCCCCCTATTACCCCGCTATGGACCCCCCTGTGTAATGTCTAGCAAATTGACCATCTATTACCCCCCTATTACCCCGCTATGGACCCCCCTGTGTAATGTCTAGCAGATCATCATCTATTACCCTCACTATTACCCCGCTATGGACCCCCCTGTGTAATGTCTAGCAGATTGACCATCTATTACCCCCCTATTACCCCGCTATGGACCCCCCTGTGTAATGTCTAGCAGATCATCCATCTATTACCCTCACTATTACCCCGCTATGGACCCCCCTGTGTAATGTCTAGCAGATCATCCATCTATTACCCCCCTATTACCCCGCTATGGACCCCCCTGTGTAATGTCTAGCAGATTGACCATCTATTACCCCCCTATTACCCCGCTATGGACCCCCCTGTGTAATGTCTAGCAGATCATCCATCTATTACCCCCCCTATTATCCCGCTATGGACCCCCCTGTGTAATGTCTAGCAGGTCATCCATCTATTACCCCCCCTATTACCCCGCTATGGACCGCCCTGTGTAATGTCTAGCAGATCATCCATCTATTACCCCCCCTATTACCCCGCTATGGACCCCCCCTGTGTAATGTCTAGCAGATCATCCATCTATTACCCCCCCTATTACCCCGCTATGGACCGCCCTGTGTAATGTCTAGCAGATCATCCATCTATTACCCCCCCTATTACCCCGCTATGGACCCCCTGTGTAATGTCTAGCAGATCATCCATCTATTACCCCCCCTATTACCCCGCTATGGACCCCCCTGTGTAATGTCTAGCAGATCATCCATCTATTACCCCCCCTATTACCCCGCTATGGACCGCTCCTGTGTAATGTCTAGCAGATCATCCATCTATTACCCCCCCTATTACCCCGCTATGGACCGCCCCTGTGTAATGTCTAGCAGATCATCCATCTATTACCCTCCCTATTACCCCGCTATGGACCCCCCTGTGTAATGTCTAGCAGATCATCCATCTATTACCCCCCCTATTACCCCGCTATGGACCGCCCCTGTGTAATGTCTAGCAGATCATCATCTATACCCCCCCTATTACCCCGCTATGGACTGCCCCTGTGTAATGTCTAGCAGATCATCCATCTATTACCCCCCCCTATTATCCCGCTATGGACCGCCCCTGTGTAATGTCTAGCAGATCATCCATCTATTACCCTCCCTATTACCCGCTATGGACCCCCCTGTGTAATGTCTAGCAGATCATCCATCTATTACCCCCCCTATTACCCCGCTATGGACCCCCCTGTGTAATGTCTAGCAGATCATCCATCTATTACCCCCCCTATTACCCCGCTATGACCGCTCCTGTGTAATGTCTAGCAGATCATCCATCTATTACCCCCCCTATTACCCGCTATGGACCGCCCCTGTGTAATGTCTAGCAGATCATCCATCTATTACCCCTCCCTATTACCCCGCTATGGACCGCCCCTGTGTAATGTCTAGCAGATCATCCATCTATTACCCCCCCTATTACCCCGCTATGGACCCCCCTGTGTAATGTCTAGCAGATCATCCCTATTACCCCCCCTATTACCCCGCTATGGACCCCCCTGTGTAATGTCTAGCAGATC
Organism: Anomaloglossus baeobatrachus; assembly: GCF_048569485.1. Taxonomy (NCBI): domain Eukaryota; kingdom Metazoa; phylum Chordata; class Amphibia; order Anura; family Aromobatidae; genus Anomaloglossus; species Anomaloglossus baeobatrachus. Next base: position 7,908,339 of record NC_134362.1, on the reverse strand, counting down.
ATCCATCTATTACCCCCCCTATTACCCCGCTATGGACCGCTCCTGTGTAATGTCTAGCAGATCATCCATCTATTACCCCCCCTATTACCCCGCTATGGACCCCCCTGTGTAATGTCTAGCAGATCATCCATCTATTACCCTCCCTATTACCCCGCTATGGACCCCCCTGTGTAATTGTCTAGCAGATCATCCATCTATTACCCCCCCTATTACCCCGCTATGGACCGCCCCTGTGTAATGTCTAGCAGGTCATCCATCTATTACCCCCCCCTATTACCCCGCTATGGACCCCCCTGTGTAATGTCTAGCAGATCATCCATCTATTACCCCCCCTATTACCCCGCTATGGACCCCCCTGTGTAATGTCTAGCAGATCATCCATCTATTACCCCCCCTATTACCCCGCTATGGACCCCCCTGTGTAATGTCTAGCAGATCATCCATCTATTACCCCTCCCTATTACCCCGCTATGGACCCCCCTGTGTAATGTCTAGCAGATCATCCATCTATTACCCCCCCTATTACCCCGCTATGGACCCCCCTGTGTAATGTCTAGCAGATCATCCATCTATTACCCCCCCTATTACCCCGCTATGGACCCCCCTGTGTAATGTCTAGCAGATCATCCATCTATTACCCCCCCTATTACCCCGCTATGGACCCCCCTGTGTAATGTCTAGCAGATCATCCATCTATTACCCTCACTATTACCCCGCTATGGACCCCCCTGTGTAATGTCTAGCAGATCATCCATCTATTACCCTCCCTATTACCCCGCTATGGACCCCCCTGTGTAATGTCTAGCAGATCATCCATCTATTACCCTCCCTATTACCCCGCTATGGACCCCCCTGTGTAATGTCTAGCAGATCATCCATCTATTACCCCCCCTATTACCCCGCTATGGACCCCCCTGTGTAATGTCTAGCAGATCATCCATCTATTACCCCCCCCTATTACCCCGCTATGGACCCCCCTGTGTAATGTCTAGCAGATCATCCATCTATTACCCCCCCTATTACCCCGCTATGGACCCCCCTGTGTAATGTCTAGCAGATCATCCATCTATTACCCTCCCTATTACCCCGCTATGGACCCCCCTGTGTAATGTCTAGCAGATCATCCATCTATTACCCTCCCTATTACCCCGCTATGGACCCCCCTGTGTAATGTCTAGCAGATCATCCATCTATTACCCCCCACTATTACCCCGCTATGGACCCCCCTGTGTAATGTCTAGCAGATCATCCATCTATTACCCCCCCTATTACCCCGCTATGGACCGCCCCTGTGTAATGTCTAGCAGATCATCCATCTATTACCCCCCCTATTACCCCGCTATGGACCGCCCTGTGTAATGTCTAGCAGATCATCCATCTATTACCCCCCCTATTACCCCGCTATGGACCCCCCTGTGTAATGTCTAGCAGGTCATCCATCTATTACCCCCCCTATTACCCCGCTATGGACCCCCCTGTGTAATGTCTAGCAGATCATCCATCTATTACCCCCCCTATTACCCCGCTATGGACCCCCCTGTGTAATGTCTAGCAGGTGATCCATCTATTACCCCCCCTATTACCCCGCTATGGACCCCCCTGTGTAATGTCTAGCAGGTCATCCATCTATTACCCCCCCTATTACCCCGCTATGGACCCCCCTGTGTAATGTCTAGCAGGTGATCCATCTATTACCCCCCCTATTACCCCGCTATGGACCCCCCTGTGTAATGTCTAGCAGGTCATCCATCTATTACCCCCCCTATTACCCCGCTATGGACCGCCCCTGTGTAATGTCTAGCAGATCATCCATCTATTACCCCCCCTATTACCCCGCTATGGACCCCCCTGTGTAATGTCTAGCAGATCATCCATCTATTACCCCCCCTATTACCCCGCTATGGACCCCCCCTGTGTAATGTCTAGCAGATCATCCATCTATTACCCCCCCTATTACCCCGCTATGGACCGCCCTGTGTAATGTCTAGCAGATCATCCATCTATTACCCCCCCTATTACCCCGCTATGGACCCCCCTGTGTAATGTCTAGCAGATCATCCATCTATTACCCCCCCTATTACCCCGCTATGGACCGCCCCTGTGTAATGTCTAGCAGATCATCCATCTATTACCCCCCCTATTACCCCGCTATGGACCCCCCTGTGTAATGTCTAGCAGATCATCCATCTATTACCCCTCACTATTACCCCGCTATGGACCCCCCTGTGTAATGTCTAGCAGATCATCCATCTATTACCCCCCCTATTACCCCGCTATGGACCGCCCCTGTGTAATGTCTAGCAGATCATCCATCTATTACCCCCCCTATTACCCCGCTATGGACCCCCCTGTGTAATGTCTAGCAGATCATCCATCTATTACCCTCCCTATTACCCCGCTATGGACCCCCCTGTGTAATGTCTAGCAGATCATCCATCTATTACCCCCCCTATTACCCCGCTATGGACCCCCCTGTGTAATGTCTAGCAGATCATCCATCTATTACCCCCCCTATTACCCCGCTATGGACCCCCCTGTGTAATGTCTAGCAGATCATCCATCTATTACCCCCCCTATTACCCCGCTATGGACCCCCCTGTGTAATGTCTAGCAGATCATCCATCTACTACCCCCCCTATTACCCCGCTATGGACCCCCCTGTGTAATGTCTAGCAGATCATCCATCTATTACCCCCCCTATTACCCCGCTATGGACCCCCCTGTGTAATGTCTAGCAGATCATCCATCTATTACCCCCCCTATTACCCCGCTATGGACCACCCCTGTGTAATGACTAGCAGATCATCCATCTATTACCCCCCCTATTACCCCGCTATGGACCCCCCTGTGTAATGTCTAGCAGATCATCCATCTATTACCCCCCCTATTACCCCGCTATGGACCGCCCCTGTGTAATGTCTAGCAGATCATCCATCTATTACCCCCCCCTATTACCCCGCTATGGACCCCCCTGTGTAATGTCTAGCAGATCATCCATCTATTACCCCCCCTATTACCCCGCTATGGACCCCCCTGTGTAATGTCTAGCAGATCATCCATCTATTACCCCCCCTATTACCCCGCTATGGACCCCCCTGTGTAATGTCTAGCAGATCATCCATCTATTACCCTCCCTATTACCCCGCTATGGACCCCCCTGTGTAATGTCTAGCAGATCATCCATCTATTACCCTCCCTATTACCCCGCTATGGACCCCCCTGTGTAATGTCTAGCAGATCATCCATCTATTACCCTCCCTATTACCCCGCTATGGACCGCCCTGTGTAATGTCTAGCAGATCATCCATCTATTACCCTCCCTATTACCCCGCTATGGACCCCCCTGTGTAATGTCTAGCAGATCATCCGTCTATTACCCTCCCTATTACCCCGCTATGGACCGCCCCTGTGTAATGTCTAGCAGATCATCCATCTATTACCCCCCCTATTACCCCGCTATGGACCGCCCTGTGTAATGTCTAGCAGATCATCCATCTATTACCCTCACTATTACCCCGCTATGGACCGCCCTGTGTAATGTCTAGCAGATCATCCATCTATTACCCTCACTATTACCCCGCTATGGACCCCCCTGTGTAATGTCTAGCAGATCATCCATCTATTACCCTCCCTATTACCCCGCTATGGACCCCCCTGTGTAATGTCTAGCAGATCATCCATCTATTACCCTCACTATTACCCCGCTATGGACCGCCCTGTGTAATGTCTAGCAGATCATCCATCTATTACCCTCCCTATTACCCCGCTATGGACCCCCCTGTGTAATGTCTAGCAGATCATCCATCTATTACCCCTCCCTATTACCCCGTTATGGACCGCCCCTGTGTAATGTCTAGCAGATCATCCATCTATTACCCCCCCTATTACCCCGCTATGGACCGCCCTGTGTAATGTCTAGCAGATCATCCATCTATTACCCCCCCTATTACCCCGCTATGGACCCCCCTGTGTAATGTCTAGCAGATCATCCATCTATTACCCTCACTTTTACCCCGCTATGGACCGCCCTGTGTAATGTCTAGCAGATCATCCATCTATTACCCTCACTTTTACCCCGCTATGGACCGCCCTGTGTAATGTCTAGCAGATCATCCATCTATTACCCCCCCTATTACCCCGCTATGGACCCCCCTGTGTAATGTCTAGCAGATCATCCATCTATTACCCTCACTTTTACCCCGCTATGGACCGCCCTGTGTAATGTCTAGCAGATCATCCATCTATTACCCCCCCTATTACCCCGCTATGGACAGCCCCTGTGTAATGTCTAGCAGATCATCCATCTATTACCCCCCCTATTACCCCGCTATGGACCCCCCCTGTGTAATGTCTAGCAGATCATCCATCTATTACCCTCCCTATTACCCCCGCTATGGACCCCCCTGTGTAATGTCTAGCAGATCATCCATCTATTACCCTCACTATTACCCCGCTATGGACCGCCCCTGTGTAATGTCTAGCAGATCATCCATCTATTACCCCCCCCTATTACCCCGCTATGGACCCCCCTGTGTAATGTCTAGCAAATCATCCATCTATTACCCCCCCCTATTACCCCGCTATGGACCCCCCTGTGTAATGTCTAGCAGATCATCCATCTATTACCCCCCCCTATTACCCCGCTATGGACCCCCCTGTGTAATGTCTAGCAGATCATCCATCTATTACCCCTCCCTATTACCCCGCTATGGACCGCCCTGTGTAATGTCTAGCAGATCATCCATCTATTACCCTCCCTATTACCCCCGCTATGGACCCCCCTGTGTAATGTCTAGCAGATCATCCATCTATTACCCCCCCCTATTACCCCGCTATGGACCCCCCTGTGTAATGTCTAGCAGATCATCCATCTATTACCCCCCCTATTACCCCGCTATGGACCCCCCTGTGTAATGTCTAGCAGATCATCCATCTATTACCCCTCCCTATTACCCCGCTATGGACCCCCCCTGTGTAATGTCTAGCAGATCATCTATTACCCCCCCTATTACCCCGCTATGGACCCCCCTGTGTAATGTCTAGCAGATCATCCATCTATTACCCCCCCTATTACCCCGCTATGGACCCCCCTGTGTAATGTCTAGCAGATCATCCATCTATTACCCCCCCCTATTACCCCGCTATGGACCGCCCTGTGTAATGTCTAGCAGATCATCCATCTATTACCCCCCCTATTACCCCGCTATGGACCCCCCTGTGTAATGTCTAGCAGATCATCCATCTATTACCCCCCCTATTACCCCGCTATGGACCCCCCTGTGTAATGTCTAGCAGATCATCCATCTATTACCCTCACTATTACCCCGCTATGGACCCCCCTGTGTAATGTCTAGCAGATCATCCATCTATTACCCTCCCTATTACCCCGCTATGACCCCCCTGTGTAATGTCTTAGCAGATCATCCATCTATTACCCCCCCTATTACCCCGCTATGGACCCCCCTGTGTAATGTCTAGCAGATCATCCATCTATTACCCCCCCTATTACCCCGCTATGGACCCCCCTGTGTAATGTCTAGCAGATCATCCATCTATTACCCCTCCCTATTACCCCGCTATGGACCGCCCTGTGTAATGTCTAGCAGATCATCCATCTATTACCCTCCCTATTACCCCGCTATGGACCCCCCTGTGTAATGTCTAGCAGATCATCCATCTATTACCCCCCCTATTACCCCGCTATGGACCCCCCTGTGTAATGTCTAGCAGATCATCCATCTATTACCCCCCCTATTACCCCGCTATGGACCCCCCTGTGTAATGTCTAGCAGATCATCCATCTATTACCCCTCCCTATTACCCCGCTATGGACCCCCCTGTGTAATGTCTAGCAGATCATCATCTATTACCCCCCCTATTACCCCGCTATGGACCCCCCTGTGTAATGTCTAGCAGATCATCCATCTATTACCCCCCCTATTACCCCGCTATGGACCCCCCTGTGTAATGTCTAGCAGATCATCCATCTATTACCCCCCCTATTACCCCGCTATGGACCGCCCTCTGTGTAATGTCTAGCAGATCATCCATCTATTACCCCCCCTATTACCCCGCTATGGACCCCCCTGTGTAATGTCTAGCAGATCATCCATCTATTACCCCCCCTATTACCCCGCTATGGACCCCCCTGTGTAATGTCTAGCAGATCATCCATCTATTACCCTCACTATTACCCCGCTATGGACCCCCCTGTGTAATGTCTAGCAGATCATCCATCTATTACCCCTCCCTATTACCCCGCTATGGACCCCCCTGTGTAATGTCTAGCAGATCATCCATCTATTACCCTCCCTATTACCCCGCTATGGACCCCCCTGTGTAATGTCTAGCAGATCATCCATCTATTACCCCCCCTATTACCCCGCTATGGACCCCCCTGTGTAATGTCTAGCAGATCATCCATCTATTACCCCCCCTATTACCCCGCTATGGACCCCCCTGTGTAATGTCTAGCAGATCATCCATCTATTACCCCCCCTATTACCCCGCTATGGACCGCCCTGTGTAATGTCTAGCAGATCATCCATCTATTACCCTCCCTATTACCCCGCTATGGACCCGCCCTGTGTAATGTCTAGCAGATCATCCATCTATTACCCCCCCTATTACCCCGCTATGGACCCCCCTGTGTAATGTCTAGCAGATCATCCATCTATTACCCCTCACTATTACCCCGCTTTGGACCCCCCTGTGTAATGTCTAGCAGATCATCCATCTATTACCCCCCCTATTACCCCGCTTTGGACCCCCCTGTGTAATGTCTAGCAGATCATCCATCTATTACCCCCCCTATTACCCCGCTATGGACCCCCCTGTGTAATGTCTAGCAGATCATCCATCTATTACCCTCCCTATTACCCCGCTATGGACCCCCCTGTGTAATGTCTAGCAGATCATCCATCTATTACCCCCCCTATTACCCCGCTATGGACCCCCCTGTGTAATGTCTAGCAGATCATCCATCTATTACCCTCACTATTACCCCGCTATGGACCCCCCTGTGTAATGTCTAGCAGATCATCCATCTACTACCCCCCCCTATTACCCCGCTATGGACCCCCCTGTGTAATGTCTAGCAGATCATCCATCTATTACCCCCCCTATTACCCCGCTATGGACCCCCCTGTGTAATGTCTAGCAGATCATCCATCTATTACCCTCACTATTACCCCGCTATGGACCCCCCTGTGTAATGTCTAGCAGATCATCCATCTACTACCCCCCCTATTACCCCGCTATGGACCGCCCCTGTGTAATGTCTAGCAGATCATCCATCTATTACCCTCACTTTTACCCCGCTATGGACCGCCCTGTGTAATGTCTAGCAGATCATCCATCTATTACCCCCCCTATTACCCCGCTATGGACCCCCCTGTGTAATGTCTAGCAGATCATCCATCTATTACCCTCACTTTTACCGCGCTATGGACCGCCCTGTGTAATGTCTAGCAGATCATCCATCTATTACCCTCCCTATTACCCCGCTATGGACCCCCCTGTGTAATGTCTAGCAGATCATCCATCTATTACCCTCACTTTTACCCCGCTATGGACCGCCCTGTGTAATGTCTAGCAGATCATCCATCTATTACCCCCCTATTACCCCGCTATGGACCGTCCTGTGTAATGTCTAGCAGATCATCCATCTATTACCCCCCCTATTACCCCGCTATGGACCCCCCTGTGTAATGTCTAGCAGATCATCCATCTATTACCCTCACTTTTACCCCGCTATGGACCGCCCTGTGTAATGTCTAGCAGATCATCCATCTATTACCCCCCCTATTACCCCGCTATGGACCCCTCTGTGTAATGTCTAGCAGATCATCCATCTATTACCCTCACTTTTACCCCGCTATGGACCGCCCTGTGTAATGTCTAGCAGATCATCCATCTATTACCCCCCCTATTACCCCGCTATGGACCCCCCTGTGTAATGTCTAGCAGATCATCCATCTATTACCCCCCCTATTACCCCGCTATGGACCCCCCTGTGTAATGTCTAGCAGATCATCCATCTATTACCCCCCCTATTACCCCGCTATGGACCCCCCTGTGTAATGTCTAGCAGATCATCCATCTATTACCCTCACTTTTACCCCGCTATGGACCGCCCTGTGTAATGTCTAGCAGATCATCCATCTATTACCCCCCCTATTACCCCGCTATGGACAGCCCCTGTGTAATGTCTAGCAGATCATCCATCTATTACCCCCCCTATTACCCCGCTATGGACCCCCCTGTGTAATGTCTAGCAGATCATCCATCTATTACCCTCACTTTTACCCCGCTATGGACCCCCCTGTGTAATGTCTAGCAGATCATCCATCTATTACCCTCCCTATTACCCCGCTATGGACCCCCCTGTGTAATGTCTAGCAGATCATCCATCTATTACCCTCACTATTACCCCGCTATGGACCGCCCCTGTGTAATGTCTAGCAAATCATCCATCTATTACCCCCCCCTATTACCCCGCTATGGACCCCCCTGTGTAATGTCTAGCAGATCATCCATCTATTACCCCCCCCTATTACCCCGCTATGGACCCCCCTGTGTAATGTCTAGCAGATCATCCATCTATTACCCCTCCCTATTACCCCGCTATGGACCGCCCTGTGTAATGTCTAGCAGATCATCCATCTATTACCCTCCCTATTACCCCGCTATGGACCCCCCTGTGTAATGTCTAGCAGATCATCCATCTATTACCCCCCCTATTACCCCGCTATGGACCCCCCTGTGTAATGTCTAGCAGATCATCCATCTATTACCCCCCCTATTACCCCGCTATGGACCCCCCTGTGTAATGTCTAGCAGATCATCCATCTATTACCCCTCCCTATTACCCCGCTATGGACCCCCCTGTGTAATGTCTAGCAGATCATCTATTACCCCCCCTATTACCCCGCTATGGACCCCCCTGTGTAATGTCTAGCAGATCATCCATCTATTACCCCCCCTATTACCCCGCTATGGACCCCCCTGTGTAATGTCTAGCAGATCATCCATCTATTACCCTCACTATTACCCCGCTATGGACCCCCCTGTGTAATGTCTAGCAGATCATCCATCTATTACCCTCCCTATTACCCCGCTATGGACCCCCCTGTGTAATGTCTAGCAGATCATCCATCTATTACCCTCCCTATTACCCCGCTATGGACCCCCCTGTGTAATGTCTAGCAGATCATCCATCTATTACCCCCCCTATTACCCCGCTATGGACCCCCCTGTGTAATGTCTAGCAGATCATCCATCTATTACCCCCCCTATTACCCCGCTATGGACCCCCCTGTGTAATGTCTAGCAGATCATCCATCTATTACCCCCCCTATTACCCCGCTATGGACCGCCCTGTGTAATGTCTAGCAGATCATCCATCTATTACCCTCCCTATTACCCCGCTATGGACCGCCCTGTGTAATGTCTAGCAGATCATCCATCTATTACCCCCCCTATTACCCCGCTATGGACCCCCCTGTGTAATGTCTAGCAGATCATCCATCTATTACCCTCACTATTACCCCGCTTTGGACCCCCCTGTGTAATGTCTAGCAGATCATCCATCTATTACCCCCCCTATTACCCCGCTTTGGACCCCCCTGTGTAATGTCTAGCAGATCATCCATCTATTACCCCCCTATTACCCCGCTATGGACCCCCCTGTGTAATGTCTAGCAGATCATCCATCTATTACCCTCCCTATTACCCCGCTATGGACCCCCCTGTGTAATGTCTAGCAGATCATCCATCTATTACCCCCCCTATTACCCCGCTATGGACCCCCCTGTGTAATGTCTAGCAGATCATCCATCTATTACCCTCACTATTACCCCGCTATGGACCCCCCTGTGTAATGTCTAGCAGATCATCCATCTACTACCCCCCCTATTACCCCGCTATGGACCGCCCCTGTGTAATGTCTAGCAGATCATCCATCTACTACCCCCCCTATTACCCAGCTATGGACCGCCCCTGTGTAATGTCTAGCAGATCATCCATCTATTACCCCCCCTATTACCCCGCTATGGACCCCCCTGTGTAATGTCTAGCAGATCATCCATCTATTACCCCCCCTATTACCCCGCTATGGACCCCCCTGTGTAATGTCTAGCAGATCATCCATCTATTACCCTCCCTATTACCCCGCTATGGACCCCCCTTTGTAATGTCTAGCAGATCATCCATCTACTACCCCCCCTATTACCCCGCTATGGACCCCCCTGTGTAATGTCTAGCAGATCATCCATCTACTACCCCCCCTATTACCCCGCTATGGACCCCCCTGTGTAATGTCTAGCAGATCATCCATCTATTACCCCCCCTATTACCCCGCTATGGACCCCCCTGTGTAATGTCTAGCAGATCATCCATCTATTACCCCCCCTATTACCCCGCTATGGACCCCCCTGTGTAATGTCTAGCAGGTCATCCATCTATTACCCTCACTATTACCCCGCTATGGACCCCCCTGTGTAATGTCTAGCAGATCATCCATCTATTACCCCCCCTATTACCCCGCTATGGACCCCCCTGTGTAATGTCTAGCAGATCATCCATCTATTACCCCCCCCTATTACCCCGCTATGGACCCCCCTGTGTAATGTCTAGCAGATCATCCGTCTATTACCCCCCCTATTACCCCGCTATGGACCCCCCTGTGTAATGTCTAGCAGATCATCCGTCTATTACCCTCACTATTACCCCGCTATGGACCCCCCTGTGTAATGTCTAGCAGATCATCCATCTACTACCCCCCCTATTACCCCGCTATGGACCCCCCTGTGTAATGTGTAGCAGATCATCTATTACCCCCCCTATTACCCCGCTATGGACCCCCCTGTGTAATGTCTAGCAGATCATCTATTACCCCCCCTATTACCCCGCTATGGACCCCCCTGTGTAATGTCTAGCAGATCATCCATCTATTACCCCCCCTATTACCCCGCTATGGACCCCCCTGTGTAATGTCTAGCAGATCATCCATCTATTACCCCTCCCTATTACCCCGCTATGGACCGCCCTGTGTAATGTCTAGCAGATCATCCATCTATTACCCCCCCTATTACCCCGCTATGGACCGCCCTGTGTAATGTCTAGCAGATCATCCATCTATTACCCCCCTATTACCCCGCTATGGACCCCCCTGTGTAATGTCTAGCAGATCATCCATCTATTACCCCCCCTATTACCCCGCTATGGACCGCCCCTGTGTAATGTCTAGCAGATCATCCATCTATTACCCCCCCTATTACCCCGCTATGGACCGCCCCTGTGTAATGTCTAGCAGATCATCCATCTATTACCCCCCCCTATTACCCCGCTATGGACCGCCCTGTGTAATGTCTAGCAGATCATCCATCTATTACCGTCCCTATTACCCCGCTATGGACCCCCCTGTGTAATGTCTAGCAGGTCATCCATCTATTACCCCCCCTATTACCCCGCTATGGACCCCCCTGTGTAATGTCTAGCAGATCATCCATCTATTACCCCCCCTATTACCCCGCTATGGACCACCCCTGTGTAATGGCTAGCAGATCATCCATCTATTACCCCCCCTATTACCCCGCTATGGACCCCCCTGTGTAATGTCTAGCAGATCATCCATCTATTACCCCCCCTATTACCCCACTATGGACCCCCCTGTGTAATGTCTAGCAGATCATCCATCTATTACCCCCCCTATTACCCCGCTATGGACCGCCCCTGTGTAATGTCTAGCAGATCATCCATCTATTACCCTCACTATTACCCCGCTATGGACCACCCCTGTGTAATGACTAGCAGATCATCCATCTATTACCCCCCCTATTACCCCGCTATGGACCCCCCTGTGTAATGTCTAGCAGATCATCCATCTATTACCCCCCCTATTACCCCGCTATGGACCGCCCCTGTGTAATGTCTAGCAGATCATCCATCTATTACCCCCCCTATTACCCCGCTATGGACCGCCCCTGTGTAATGTCTAGCAGATCATCCATCTATTACCCCCCCTATTACCCCACTATGGACCCCCCTGTGTAATGTCTAGCAGATCATCCATCTATTACCCCCCCTATTACCCCGCTATGGACCGCCCCTGTGTAATGTCTAGCAGATCATCCATCTATTACCCCCCCTATTACCCCGCTATGGACCCCCCTGTGTAATGTCTAGCAGATCATCCATCTACTACCCCCCCTATTACCCCGCTATGGACCCCCCTGTGTAATGTCTAGCAGATCATCCATCTATTACCCTCCCTATTACCCCGCTATGGACCCCCCTGTGTAATATCTAGCAGATCATCCATCTATTACCCCCCCTATTACCCCGCTATGGACCGCCCCTGTGTAATGTCTAGCAGATCATCCATCTATTACCCCCCCATTACCCCGCTATGGACCCCCCTGTGTAATGTCTAGCAGATCATCCATCTATTACCCCCCCTATTACCCCGCTATGGACCCCCCTGTGTAATGTCTAGCAGATCATCCATCTATTACCCCCCCTATTACCCCACTATGGACCCCCCTGTGTAATGTCTAGCAGATCATCCATCTATTACCCCCCCTATTACCCCGCTATGGACCGCCCCTGTGTAATGTCTAGCAGATCATCCATCTATTACCCCCCCTATTACCCCGCTATGGACCCCCCTGTGTAATGTCTAGCAGATCATCCATCTATTACCCCCCCTATTACCCCGCTATGGACCCCCCTGTGTAATGTCTAGCAGATCATCCATCTATTACCCCCCCCTATTACCCCGCTATGGACCCCCCTGTGTAATGTCTAGCAGATCATCCATCTATTACCCCCCCCTATTACCCCGCTATGGACCCCCCTGTGTAATGTCTAGCAGATCATCCATCTATTACCCTCACTATTACCCCGCTATGGACCCCCCTGTGTAATGTCTAGCAGATCATCCATCTATTACCCCCCCTATTACCCCGCTATGGACCCCCTTGTGTAATGTCTAGCAGATCATCCATCTATTACCCCCCCTATTACCCCGCTATGGACCCCCCTGTGTAATGTCTAGCAGATCATCCATCTATTACCCCCCCTATTACCCCGCTATGGACCCCCCTGTGTAATGTCTAGCAGATCATCCATCTATTACCCTCCCTATTACCCCGCTATGGACCCCCCCTGTGTAATGTCTAGCAGATCATCCATCTATTACCCTCCCTATTACCCCGCTATGGACCCCCCTGTGTAATGTCTAGCAGATCATCCGTCTATTACCCCCCCTATTACCCCGCTATGGACCCCCTGTGTAATGTCTAGCAGATCATCCGTCTATTACCCCCCCTATTACCCCGCTATGGACCCCCCTGTGTAATGTCTAGCAGATCATCCATCTATTACCCCCCCTATTACCCCGCTATGGACCCCCCTGTGTAATGTCTAGCAGATCATCCGTCTATTACCCCCCCTATTACCCCGCTATGGACCCCCCTGTGTAATGTCTAGCAGATCATCCATCTATTACCCTCCCTATTACCCCGCTATGGACCCCCCTGTGTAATGTCTAGCAGATCATCCATCTATTACCCCCCCTATTACCCCGCTATGGACCGCCCTGTGTACTGTCTAGCAGATCATCCATCTACTACCCCCCCTATTACCCCGCTATGGAGCCCCCTGTGTAATGTCTAGCAGATCATCCATCTATTACCCCCCCTATTACCCCGCTATGGACCCCCCTGTGTAATGTCTAGCAGATCATCCATCTATTACCCCCCCTATTACCCCGCTATGGACCCCCCTGTGTAATGTCTAGCAGATCATCCATCTATTACCCTCACTATTACCCCGCTATGGACCCCCCTGTGTAATGTCTAGCAGATCATCCATCTACTACCCACCCTATTACCCCGCTATGGACCGCCCTGTGTAATGTCTAGCAGATCATCCATCTATTACCCTCACTATTACCCCGCTATGGACCGCCCTGTGTAATGTCTAGCAGATCATCCATCTATTACCCTCCCTATTACCCCGCTATGGACCCCCCTGTGTAATGTCTAGCAGATCATCCATCTATTACCCTCCCTATTACCCCGCTATGGACCCCCCTGTGTAATGTCTAGCAGATCATCCATCTATTACCCCCCCTATTACCCCGCTATGGACCGCCCTGTGTAATGTCTAGCAGATCATCCATCTATTACCCCCCCTATTACCCCGCTATGGACCCCCCTGTGTAATGTCTAGCAGATCATCCATCTATTACCCTCACTATTACCCCGCTATGGACCCCCCTGTGTAATGTCTAGCAGATCATCCATCTATTACCCTCCCTATTACCCCGCTATGGACCGCCCCTGTGTAATGTCTAGCAGATCATCCATCTATTACCCCCCCTATTACCCCGCTATGGACCCCCCTGTGTAATGTCTAGCAGATCATCCATCTATTACCCCCCCTATTACCCCGCTATGGACCGCTCCTGTGTAATGTCTAGCAGATCATCCATCTATTACCCCCCCTATTACCCCGCTATGGACCCCCCTGTGTAATGTCTAGCAGATCATCCATCTATTACCCTCCCTATTACCCCGCTATGGACCGCCCCTGTGTAATGTCTAGCAGATCATCCATCTATTACCCCCCCTATTACCCCGCTATGGACCCCCCTGTGTAATGTCTAGCAGATCATCCATCTATTACCCTCCCTATTACCCCGCTATGGACCCCCCTGTGTAATGTCTAGCAGATCATCCATCTATTACCCTCCCTATTACCCCGCTATGGACCGCTCCTGTGTAATGTCTAGCAGATCATCCATCTATTACCCCCCCTATTACCCCGCTATGGACCCCCCTGTGTAATGTCTAGCAGATCATCCATCTATTACCCCCCCTATTACCCCGCTATGGACCCCCCTGTGTAATGTCTAGCAGATCATCCATCTATTACCCCCCTATTACCCCGCTATGGACCGCCCCTGTGTAATGTCTAGCAGATCATCCATCTATTACCCCCCCTATTACCCCGCTATGGACCCCTCTGTGTAATGTCTAGCAGATCATCCATCTATTACCCTCCCTATTACCCCGCTATGGACCCCCCTGTGTAATGTCTAGCAGATCATCCATCTATTACCCCCCTATTACCCCGCTATGGACCCCCCTGTGTAATGTCTAGCAGATCATCCATCTATTACCCTCCCTATTACCCCGCTATGGACCGCTCCTGTGTAATGTCTAGCAGATCATCCATCTACTACCCCCCCTATTACCCCGCTATGGACCCCCCTGTGTAATGTCTAGCAGATCATCCATCTATTACCCCCCCTATTACCCCGCTATGGACCGCCCTGTGTAATGTCTAGCAGATCATCCATCTATTACCCCCCCTATTACCCCGCTATGGACCCCCCTGTGTAATGTCTAGCAGATCATCCATCTATTACCCCCCCCCTGCGCCGCTCCTCGCCCTGCGGTCACGATGTGGTAATAGACGCAGTAATTGAAGCCGTTGTCTCGATTTCCTCGGTTTTTTAATGTGAGAAGCCGCGGTTCCTGTGATTCACCTTGTGTAATGTGCGCGGTTCCTGTGATTCACCTTGTGTAATGTGCGCGGTTCCTGTGATTCACCTTGTGTAATGTCGCGGTTCCTGTGATTCACCTTGTGTAATGTCGCGGTTCCTGTGATTCACCTTGTGTAATGTGCGCGGTTCCTGTGGTTCACCTTGTGTAATGTGCGCGGTTCCTGTGATTCACCTTGTGTAATGTGCGCGGTTCCTGTGGTTCACCTTGTGTAATGTGCGCGGTTCCTGTGGTTCACCTTGTGTAATGTGCGCGGTTCCTGTGGTTCACCTTGTGTAATGTCGCGGTTCCTGTGATTCACCTTGTGTAATGTGCGCGGTTCCTGTGGTTCACCTTGTGTAATGTGCGCGGTTCCTGTGATTCACCTTGTGTAATGTCGCGGTTCCTGTGATTCACCTTGTGTAATGTGCGCGGTTCCTGTGATTCACCTTGTGTAATGTGCGCGGTTCCTGTGGTTCACCTTGTGTAATGTGCGCGGTTCCTGTGATTCACCTTGTGTAATGTCGCGGTTCCTGTGATTCACCTTGTGTAATGTCGCGGTTCCTGTGATTCACCTTGTGTAATGTGCGCGGTTCCTGTGAGTCACCTTGTGTAATGTGCGCGGTTCCTGTGATTCACCTTGTGTAATGTCGCGGTTCCTGTGATTCACCTTGTGTAATGTGCGCGGTTCCTGTGATTCACCTTGTGTAATGTCGCGGTTCCTGTGATTCACCTTGTGTAATGTGCGCGGTTCCTGTGATTCACCTTGTGTAATGTGCGCGGTTCCTGTGATTCACCTTGTGTAATGTCGCGGTTCCTGTGATTCACCTTGTGTAATGTCGCGGTTCCTGTGATTCACCTTGTGTAATGTGCGCGGTTCCTGTGATTCACCTTGTGTAATGTGCGCGGTTCCTGTGATTCACCTTGTGTAATGTGCGCGGTTCCTGTGATTCACCTTGTGTAATGTGCGCGGTTCCTGTGATTCACCTTGTGTAATGTCGCGGTTCCTGTGATTCACCTTGTGTAATGTGCGCGGTTCCTGTGATTCACCTTGTGTAATGTGCGCGGTTCCTGTGATTCACCTTGTGTAATGTGCGCGGTTCCTGTGATTCACCTTGTGTAATGTCGCGGTTCCTGTGATTCACCTTGTGTAATGTGCGCGGTTCCTGTGATTCACCTTGTGTAATGTCGCGGTTCCTGTGATTCACCTTGTGTAATGTGCGCGGTTCCTGTGGTTCACCTTGTGTAATGTCGCGGTTCCTGTGATTCACCTTGTGTAATGTCGCGGTTCCTGTGATTCACCTTGTGTAATGTGCGCGGTTCCTGTGATTCACCTTGTGTAATGTGCGCGGTTCCTGTGGTTCACCTTGTGTAATGTGCGCGGTTCCTGTGATTCACCTTGTGTAATGTCGCGGTTCCTGTGATTCACCTTGTGTAATGTCGCGGTTCCTGTGATTCACCTTGTGTAATGTCGCGGTTCCTGTGGTTCACCTTGTGTAATGTCGCGGTTCCTGTGATTCACCTTGTGTAATGTCGCGGTTCCTGTGATTCACCTTGTGTAATGTCGCGGTTCCTGTGATTCACCTTGTGTAATGTCGCGGTTCCTGTGATTCACCTTGTGTAATGTCGCGGTTCCTGTGATTCACCTTGTGTAATGTCGCGGTTCCTGTGATTCACCTTGTGTAATGTGCGCGGTTCCTGTGATTCACCTTGTGTAATGTGCGCGGTTCCTGTGATTCACCTTGTGTAATGTGCGCGGTTCCTGTGGTTCACCTTGTGTAATGTCGCGGTTCCTGTGATTCACCTTGTGTAATGTCGCGGTTCCTGTGATTCACCTTGTGTAATGTGCGCGGTTCCTGTGATTCACCTTGTGTAATGTGCGCGGTTCCTGTGGTTCACCTTGTGTAATGTGCGCGGTTCCTGTGATTCACCTTGTGTAATGTCGCGGTTCCTGTGATTCACCTTGTGTAATGTCGCGGTTCCTGTGATTCACCTTGTGTAATGTCGCGGTTCCTGTGGTTCACCTTGTGTAATGTCGCGGTTCCTGTGATTCACCTTGTGTAATGTCGCGGTTCCTGTGATTCACCTTGTGTAATGTCGCGGTTCCTGTGATTCACCTTGTGTAATGTCGCGGTTCCTGTGATTCACCTTGTGTAATGTCGCGGTTCCTGTGATTCACCTTGTGTAATGTCGCGGTTCCTGTGATTCACCTTGTGTAATGTGCGCGGTTCCTGTGATTCACCTTGTGTAATGTGCGCGGTTCCTGTGATTCACCTTGTGTAATGTGCGCGGTTCCTGTGATTCACCTTGTGTAATGTGCGCGGTTCCTGTGATTCACCTTGTGTAATGTGCGCGGTTCCTGGGATTCACCTTGTGTAATGTGCGCGGTTCCTGTGATTCACCTTGTGTAATGTGCGCGGTTCCTGTGATTCACCTTGTGTAATGTGCGCGGTTCCTGTGATTCACCTTGTGTAATGTGCGCGGTTCCTGTGGTTCACCTTGTGTAATGTCGCGGTTCCTGTGATTCACCTTGTGTAATGTGCGCGGTTCCTGTGATTCACCTTGTGTAATGTGCGCGGTTCCTGTGAGTCACCTTGTGTAATGTCGCGGTTCCTGTGATTCACCTTGTGTAATGTGCGCGGTTCCTGTGATTCACCTTGTGTAATGTCGCGGTTCCTGTGATTCACCTTGTGTAATGTGCGCGGTTCCTGTGATTCACCTTGTGTAATGTGCGCGGTTCCTGTGATTCACCTTGTGTAATGTCGCGGTTCCTGTGAGTCACCTTGTGTAATGTGCGCGGTTCCTGTGATTCACCTTGTGTAATGTGCGCGGTTCCTGTGATTCACCTTGTGTAATGTCGCGGTTCCTGTGATTCACCTTGTGTAATGTGCGCGGTTCCTGTGATTCACCTTGTGTAATGTGCGCGGTTCCTGTGATTCACCTTGTGTAATGTGCGCGGTTCCTGTGATTCACCTTGTGTAATGTCGCGGTTCCTGTGATTCACCTTGTGTAATGTGCGCGGTTCCTGTGATTCACCTTGTGTAATGTGCGCGGTTCCTGTGATTCACCTTGTGTAATGTCGCGGTTCCTGTGATTCACCTTGTGTAATGTGCGCGGTTCCTGTGATTCACCTTGTGTAATGTGCGCGGTTCCTGTGATTCACCTTGTGTAATGTGCGCGGTTCCTGGGATTCACCTTGTGTAATGTGCGCGGTTCCTGTGATTCACCTTGTGTAATGTGCGCGGTTCCTGTGATTCACCTTGTGTAATGTGCGCGGTTCCTGTGATTCACCTTGTGTAATGTGCGCGGTTCCTGTGGTTCACCTTGTGTAATGTCGCGGTTCCTGTGATTCACCTTGTGTAATGTGCGCGGTTCCTGTGATTCACCTTGTGTAATGTGCGCGGTTCCTGTGAGTCACCTTGTGTAATGTCGCGGTTCCTGTGATTCACCTTGTGTAATGTGCGCGGTTCCTGTGATTCACCTTGTGTAATGTCGCGGTTCCTGTGATTCACCTTGTGTAATGTGCGCGGTTCCTGTGATTCACCTTGTGTAATGTGCGCGGTTCCTGTGATTCACCTTGTGTAATGTCGCGGTTCCTGTGAGTCACCTTGTGTAATGTGCGCGGTTCCTGTGATTCACCTTGTGTAATGTGCGCGGTTCCTGTGATTCACCTTGTGTAATGTCGCGGTTCCTGTGAGTCACCTTGTGTAATGTCGCGGTTCCTGTGAGTCACCTTGTGTAATGTGCGCGGTTCCTGTGATTCACCTTGTGTAATGTGCGCGGTTCCTGTGATTCACCTTGTGTAATGTGCGCGGTTCCTGTGATTCACCTTGTGTAATGTGCGCGGTTCCTGTGATTCACCTTGTGTAATGTCGCGGTTCCTGTGATTCACCTTGTGTAATGTGCGCGGTTCCTGTGATTCACCTTGTGTAATGTGCGCGGTTCCTGTGATTCACCTTGTGTAATGTGCGCGGTTCCTGTGATTCACCTTGTGTAATGTCGCGGTTCCTGTGATTCACCTTGTGTAATGTGCGCGGTTCCTGTGATTCACCTTGTGTAATGTGCGCGGTTCCTGTGATTCACCTTGTGTAATGTCGCGGTTCCTGTGATTCACCTTGTGTAATGTGCGCGGTTCCTGTGATTCACCTTGTGTAATGTGCGCGGTTCCTGTGATTCACCTTGTGTAATGTCGCGGTTCCTGTGATTCACCTTGTGTAATGTCGCGGTTCCTGTGATTCACCTTGTGTAATGTGCGCGGTTCCTGTGATTCACCTTGTGTAATGTCGCGGTTCCTGTGATTCACCTTGTGTAATGTGCGCGGTTCCAGCAGAGTGAAGGCAGATAGCCGTAACGTACATGACTGAGGCAGTGATAGATCCAGGAAAGGGTTAAGGAGTAAGGGATGGGGGTTTTACCTAAGGAATGCGGTGGGGGGGGGGTGAGTGAGCAGGAGGAGAGACGGGGGCAGGGGCCATATAAGAGATAGGTCCCATGTTAAGGTGTCATTCCTTTGTCCTGGACTCAAAGACTGAACCAGCAGTTGAGAGACACCAAGAAGTGCAAGGAGAAAGTCCAGCTCTACTGATGTGCCAGCCAGAGAAGCAGCCACACAAGCTACAACTGACGTGACCACAGTCCACCATGAATCCTTAGAACTTCCTCAACAATCTTTGTATCATTCTAGAGGACATCATACGGCCTTACCCCAGGAAATGAACCAACACGGGGGGACGGGCTTAGGACACACAACATTTCCGGATCCGGGTTCTCATTACACGAGGAGTGGTAGGAATCCAAAAAGACAACTGCGCAAAAGTACTTTAACCAGACAAAGACTTCTTCGGCCGGCTCAGGATGTGAGTCAGGCAATAAATCTACAGCTACAAGACTCAGCAGAGATTCCAGACAATGACTATGACACAGATAACGACTCCCCACTAGAGGGCAGCAGCACGCAGCACTTCAATAATGGAGGGGCTGTAGAGACTATAACTAATACATCACGGACGGCTGGTCAACCTAGGACGCAGCCAGGTATTGGTGAGAACACTTTTTCTTGTCCTATATCTAGTGTAACAACACCTGTAATGAGTCCAGGGGGCGCAGTTGGGGGTACAGTTCCCGGCAATGTAGGATGGGATCTTAATTCAGTAGTACAGCAATTAGTGTCAGGGGTTAAGGAGGCGTTGAGTCAGTCTAGCTTACCCATAACTTCTTCTCCTATTGCTGCATGGTGCGGGAATGGTCGCCGGACATCGGAGGTGGTAAGTCAGTCGTGTGCTGATCCAGAGACACAGGAGAACGCAGTAATTTCACAAGGGGTTACATTATCTGATGCAGCAAAAGGAGAATTATATGTATGTTTTGAGGGTCCTCTAGGAATTCATTTGAAACAGGAGGTTAGGGAGAAGATTTGGGCCGACGAATATGTGGAAATATTTTCATTATTGCCCTTAGAAAAATATAACTTGGATAGAGTAAGGTTTGATGAGAGGAAAAGAGAGGAACAAGAAAGACGGTATCGTCTCATCCCCCAAACATTTAGCAACTGGTTCCAGGCCTTTGCCATATTAGCAAGTGTAATAGGCCAAAAAACTCCTGAACATTGCTCTGCCTTATTTTGTTACATGAATTCTATCGGGGAGGCGCACCGTGTGTATGGAGGTTTAGCATGGCTGCGCTATGATGAGCAGTTTCGCCAACGAAAGGCTGGTCGCCAAGGGATTTGTTGGGATCACAAAGATATTGGTTTATGGATGAGTCTCATGACAGCGCCACGTGGGGTTAATCAGCCCTTTCAGGGCTATGTCGGCAGATCATCAGCAATCGGATTGTCGGCAGCAAACAGAAAAGGTTGCTGCTGGCAGTTCAATGATAGCCAGTGCAGATTCGGAAACACATGCAGGTACAGACATGAATGCACCTTCTGTAGTGGAAACCATAGCCTATCCAAATGCTTTACACGAAATAAAACCCCAACAGCAGAGATTAACCAAAAAGGGGGAAACCCCAATTAGACTCGGGGAGATGGTGGGCTATCTAAGCAGGTACCCAGATAGAAAAGCAGCACAATTGCTGGGGGAGGGTTTCTCAGAAGGTTTTAAGATCCCATCTACTTCAGGCCCATTAACCTGTTCTCGTAACCTTGCTTCAGCTTATACATATTCTCACATTGTCTCCACAAAACTAAACAAAGAAATTGACCTGGGCCGCATGGCAGGCCCATTCCCCAAAATGCCAATAGAAAACTTAAGGGTCTCTCCATTGGGGGTGGTCCCAAAGAAGGAACCCAATAAGTTTAGGCTGATCCATCATCTGTCCTTCCCTCATGGAAGCTCAGTTAATGATGGAATCGATCAGGAACTTTGCACAGTCTCGTATACTTCATTTGATACAGCGATTGCATGGGTTCAGAAGTACGGCAGAGGAGCTTTAATGGCAAAAACAGACATTGAAGCTGCCTTTAGACTCTTACCAGTCCATCCAGAAAGCTTCCATCTCTTGGGTTGTCAGTGGCAGGGAATGTTTTATGTAGACTTGTGTTTACCGATGGGCTGCTCCATCTCATGCTCCTTGTTTGAATCATTTAGCACATTTTTGGAGTGGGTAGTAAAGAAGGAAGCCGGCGTGCGTTCTGTCCTGCATTATCTAGATGATTTCCTATGTATTGGTCCACCAAAGTCATTTGTTTGTGCTTCATTATTGGCAGCGATTCAGTCGGTTTTTAAGTGTTTTGGAGTACCGTTAGCATCAGATAAAACAGAAGGCCCGTCTACACTTATCAAGTTTTTAGGAATTTTGATTGACAGTGAAGCAATGGAGTGCAGATTACCGGATGACAAGGTCAGTGATCTGCTGGAGGCAGTCAGAGAAGCTAGATCTCACCGTAAGATCAGATTAAAGGATCTACAATCGCTGTTAGGAAAAATGAACTTTGCGTGTCGCATTATTCCAATGGGTAGAGTTTTTTGTAGGCGCCTAGCTGCAGCTACCTCAGGCATAACCTTTCCACATCACTTTGTGCGGCTGGCTAGAACATTAAAGGACGATCTGGCGGTATGGGAACAGTTCTTAATGGAGTTTAATGGGAGGTCATTGTGGATCAGACCACCGGTTTCAAATTTTGATCTAGACATCCACACTGATGCAGCGGGGTCAACTGGTTTTGGTGCATATTGTTCTGGACAGTGGTGTGCAGATAGGTGGCCAGAGAGTTGGAGAAACAATGGGTTAACACGAAACTTAGTACTCCTTGAATTGTTCCCCATAGTGGTTGCTTGTGAAATTTGGTACAATATTTTCCAAAACCGAAAAGTGAGATTTCATTGTGATAACTTGGGAGTTGTAGAAGTCATCAACAAACAATCAGCTTCTTCCCTGCCTGTTGTTACGTTGCTGCGTCATCTAGTGCTGCGCTGTTTAAAGTCACATTGTCAGATTACAGCTGTGCATGTCCCCGGTGTTTGCAATTCTGTGGCTGATGCTCTGTCTCGTTTTCAGTGGGACAGATTCCGTTCGTTAGCCCCGATGGCAGAGGTACAAGGCAAGAAGTGTCCGGATTTTCTGTGGTCACTGCCAGTGACACCGCATACGCTCTGATAGAACGGTCTGTGGGTGTAAGCACATGGCAGAGGTACCAGTCAGCATGGAGGGAATGGGAAGACTTGTGTGCTCTAGTGGCACATGATGCCAGGTTACATGACAATGTTTCCTTGTTGTTATTTTACATTAGCAGGGCCTTTGTGGACGGTACTTCATTGTCCAGTATTGATAGTAAAATGTCTGGATTAGCTTTTTGGTTTAAGTTGCACGACTTCACTGATTACACAAAGCATTTTTTAGTTAAGCAGGCCCTAAAGGGTTACAGGAAAAGTTGTAAGAAGACCAGAGATAAACGGCGTCCGATTTCTTTCCAGTTATTACAGCAGATGCTGAGTGTACTAGGCCGAGTCTGTAGCAGTCCGTTTGAAGTGTTTCTCTTTAGTTGTGCATTCACACTGGCCTTCTTTGGAGCTTTTAGAATCAGCGAGTTGGTGGCGAGTAGCTCCACCAGAAGTGGGGGTCTACAAGCCGAGGACATGCATCAGTACACAGACAGAGGGGGTCTACAAGACGAGGACGTGCATCAGTACACAGACAGATTAGAATGTTTTCTGGCAAAGTCAAAAACTGATCAACAGGGTAGAGGAAAATGGATCACATTGTTTCCTTTAAGCGGGTCCAGGGCCTGCCCGGTCATCTGTTTTAGAAACTATGTCTTAAGAAGGCCAAATATCCAAGGTTCATTACTAATTCATGAGGATTGTAAGTCATTGTCACAATTTCAATTCACAGCAGTTCTTAAAAAATGCCTGACAATATTGGGAGAGTCTCCAAATGCATTCACTTCACACTCATTTAGGATAGGAGCAGCCACAGAAGCTGTAGATGGGGCTTAGAGCCTGACATAGTTAAAAAAATCGGGAGATGGGAATCGAGCAGATTTAAGAGCTACATTCGATTACATTTATTATAAATGGCGTACATGTATATATATGGGTACATTTATTATAAATGGCGTACATGTATATATATATATATGTGTACATTTTGGCAATCTTATAGTAGTTGTGTCTTCATTTAGACAATTGTGTGATAATTGTGTTTTTTGTTTTTTGTTTTAGCTGAACAGCAATGCCTGGTTTGGATCATGGGACATTCATTTGTTTTTTGGGGGGCCTTACGTGCAGCAGTCAGGCCTAATGGTAAACAGTTGGGGTTGCCCAGTTCCTTGGCACGGGTGACATGGATAGGAAAGAGGGGAATGCAGTGGCATCAGCTGTTAAAAGAAATCCAGTATCATGTGGAGTTCTACCGCCCCCCGGAAGTCTTACTTATCCATTTAGGTGGTAATGATTTAGCAATAAGAACATCAAGACATTTAGTTAGGAACATAAAGCTCGATATGTTGAATTTATGGAGGTCTTACCCAGAAACAGTGGTGGTCTGGTCGGATATAGTAGCTAGACAAATGTGGAGAACAGCGCGATCAGTGGCTCGCATCAATAATACAAGGATAAAGGTTAATAAAAAAATAACAAAATTTGTGTTGGAAAATGGAGGGGTGGCCATACGTCACCAGATGCTGGAAAATACAAAGGAACATTTTTGGAGAGATGATAAAGTACATCTTAATGACATTGGCATTGATATATGGATGTTGGGAATACAAGAAGGAGTAGAACGAGCCATTAAGTTGTGGAGGAACTCACTCTTGTAAGGTGTCACAAGAGCGAGTCTTGGCGGGATGTGGTTGTTTAAACCCCCTCTTTGTTGGTTGGAGAATTATGTTTTTAATGGGGTCCCTGGGCCAGAGCTCAGCGGACAGTGGAATATGGGTCCCTGGGGAGGAGCTCAGTGGACAGTGGAATAGATGGGTCCCTGGGGAGGAGCTCAGCGGACACAAGGAAAATGATCAAGGGGTATACCCAGATTCCCCCTTGAGCTAGGTGTACACGGCGGAGGGGGATATGGGGCTGGGATTTATAACAACCACATCTCTGGGCCGATAATCTTGTTTTTTCTTGTTGATGTTTTTTCTTATAAAAAATAAAGGGCTGCTGTGGCCAAAATTTTAATCCATGTCACGCAGTGTGTGGTGTCTTATTTATTAGGTTACCAGGAGCGCAATTCACTAGTCCATCAGTCAAGCAGAGTGAAGGCAGATAGCCGTAACGTACATGACTGAGGCAGTGATAGATCCAGGAAAGGGTTAAGGAGTAAGGGATGGGGGTTTTACCTAAGGAATGCGGTGGGGGGGGGGTGAGTGAGCAGGAGGAGAGACGGGGGCAGGGGCCATATAAGAGATAGGTCCCATGTTAAGGTGTCATTCCTTTGTCCTGGACTCAAAGACTGAACCAGCAGTTGTCCCACCCACCCTCCCTACAATAAAGGGAAATGTATCAATATCAGGACTTTGCAACACTGTCAATATCTAACAATGTTTTGGTATTCGTACCGTTAATGATTGTTGTACGTATACCCTCTTTCACTTGTAAAGCGCCATGGAATAAATGGCGCTATAATAATAAATAATAATAATAATAATAATAAAGTATTCAACATCATCGGTATTTTATCAACATTATTAGTATTGTATCAATTGTTATCAGTAATGTATCCAAATTGACAATGTCATATCAACATATTAATATTGTATTAACTTTTTAATATTGTATGTTACAGCAGCATTTGGCGGCGGGATGTGGTTGTTTAAACCCCCTCTTTGTTGGTTGGAGAATTATGTTTTTAATGGGGTCCCTGGGCCAGAGCTCAGCGGACAGTGGAATATGGGTCCCTGGGGAGGAGCTCAGTGGACAGTGGAATAGATGGGTCCCTGGGGAGGAGCTCAGCGGACACAAGGAAAATGATCAAGGGGTATACCCAGATTCCCCCTTGAGCTAGGTGTACACGGCGGAGGGGGATATGGGGCTGGGATTTATAACAACCACATCTCTGGGCCGATAATCTTGTTTTTTCTTGTTGATGTTTTTTCTTATAAAAAATAAAGGGCTGCTGTGGCCAAAATTTTAATCCATGTCACGCAGTGTGTGGTGTCTTATTTATTAGGTTACCAGGAGCGCAATTCACTAGTCCATCAGTCATGTGATTCACCTTGTGTAATGTGCGCGGTTCCTGTGATTCACCTTGTGTAATGTGTGCGGTTCCTGTGATTCACCTTGTGTAATGTCGCGGTTCCTGTGATTCACCTTGTGTAATGTCGCGGTTCCTGTGATTCACCTTGTGTAATGTCGCGGTTCCTGTGATTCACCTTGTGTAATGTGCGCGGTTCCTGTGATTCACCTTGTGTAATGTGCGCGGTTCCTGTGAGTCACCTTGTGTAATGTCGCGGTTCCTGTGAGTCACCTTGTGTAATGTGCGCGGTTCCTGTGATTCACCTTGTGTAATGTGCGCGGTTCCTGTGATTCACCTTGTGTAATGTCGCGGTTCCTGTGATTCACCTTGTGTAATGTCGCGGTTCCTGTGATTCACCTTGTGTAATGTCGCGGTTCCTGTGATTCACCTTGTGTAATGTGCGCGGTTCCTGTGATTCACCTTGTGTAATGTCGCGGTTCCTGTGAGTCACCTTGTGTAATGTGCGCGGTTCCTGTGATTCACCTTGTGTAATGTGCGCGGTTCCTGTGATTCACCTTGTGTAATGTGCGCGGTTCCTGTGATTCACCTTGTGTAATGTGCGCGGTTCCTGTGATTCACCTTGTGTAATGTGCGCGCTTCGCTGCCGCAGGGGACGTCAGGTTGTGAAACGCGTTAATCCCATTCATCATGGTTATCGTGTTAGCGCATTACATGAAGCCTTTCCTCAGCCTGACAAATTGTCATGTCATTGCTCCGGGCCGGGAGCGTGCTCAGCCCCGGCTGATAATTATCACATCCCGCTCTATAATTACTTTCCTCTTCTGTCCTGAGGCATAACCACTTGCTATAGGAATTCATATGTGAGGTGTAAAGTAGAGGGGTTCTTAAAGGGCCCCCTCCCACCAGAAGGTTACAGGGTGCGGAGAAGCTGTAGTCACGCGCCACGAGCAAATATCAATATATTTTATAGTTACTGGAAAATAATGACAGCGTCAATATGGCAAACCGCAACAAAACAGCCCGTGTGATACAACTTAGCATTAATGTCCCCCTGCTCCGTCTGTAACTCTTATTCTTATCTGCTACAAGAGCTACTCACTCTTCTGAAATACTCTGCGCTGCTGGGATCCACTTGTTTTCTCTCTTCTCCACCCGTGAGAGCCTTTGTGTTGCTTGCTCAGCCTTTTGTAAGGGTTTTATACTTGTTTTCTCCTTAATTCATCAACTATTCTGTTGGCATCATAAAACTTCATAACTTCAGAATCCTTTATCTATTTATTTTCTTATGGAAAGTCCCTCAGTTCCTTCCCACGACAAAAGTGCTCATCTTCTGGATGTACAGGCCAAGTGCTCATATTCTGGATGTAGAGGCCGGGACGCTCATCTTCTGGATGTAGAGGCCGGGACGCTCGTGTTCTGGATGTAGAGGCCGGGACTCTCGTGTTCTGGATGTAGAGGCCGGGACGCTCATCTTCTGGATGTAGAGGCCGGGATGCTCGTGTTCTGGATGTAGAGGCCGGGACGCTCGTGTTCTGGATGTAGAGGCCGGGACGCTCGTGTTCTGGATGTAGAGGCCGGGACGCTCGTGTTCTGGATGTACAGGCCGGGGCGCTCGTCTTCTGGATGTAGAGGCCGGGACGCTCGTCTTCTGGATGTAGAGGCCGGGACGCTCGTCTTCCGGATGTAGAGGCCGGGACGCTCGTGTTCTGGATGTAGAGGCCGGGACGCTCGTGTTCTGGATGTAGAGGCCGGGACGCTCGTGTTCTGGATGTAGAGGCCGGGACGCTCGTGTTCTGGATGTAGAGGCCGGGACGCTCATGTTCTGGATGTAGAAGCCGGGATGCTCGTGTTCTGGATGTAGAGGTTGGGACGCTCGTGTTCTGGATGTAGAGGCCGGGACGCTCGTGTTCTGGATGTAGAGGCCGGGACGCTCGTGTTCTGGATGTAGAGGCCGGGACGCTCGTGTTCTGGATGTAGAGGCCAGGGCGCTCGTGTTCTGGATGTACAGGCCGGGACGCTCGTGTTCTGGATGTACAGGCTGGGGCGCTCGTCTTCTGGATGTACAGGCTGGGGCGCTCGTCTTCTGGACGTAGAGGCCGGGACGCTCGTCTTCTGGATGTAGAGGCCGGGACGCTCGTCTTCTGGATGTAGAGGCCGGGACGCTCGTGTTCTGGATGTAGAGGCCGGGACGCTCGTGTTCTGGATGTAGAGGCCGGGACGCTCGTGTTCTGGATGTAGAGGCCGGGACGCTCGTGTTCTGGATGTAGAGGCCGGGACGCTCGTGTTCTGGATGTAGAGGCCGGGACGCTCGTGTTCTGGATGTAGAGGCCGGGACGCTCGTGTTCTGGATGTAGAAGCCGGGACGCTCGTGTTCTGGATGTAGAGGCCAGGGCGCTCGTGTTCTGGATGTAGAGGCCAGGGCGCTCGTGTTCTGGATGTAGAGGCCGGGATGCTCGTGTTCTGGATGTAGAGGCCGGGATGCTCGTGTTCTGGATGTAGAGGCCGGGATGCTCGTGTTCTGGATGTAGAGGCCGGGACGCTCGTGTTCTGGATGTAGAGGTTGGGACGCTCGTGTTCTGGATGTAGAGGCCGGGACGCTCGTGTTCTGGATGTAGAGGCCGGACGCTCGTGTTCTGGATGTAGAGGCCGGGACGCTCGTGTTCTGGATGTAGAGGCCGGGACGCTCGTGTTCTGGATGTAGAGGCCGGGACGCTCGTGTTCTGGATGTAGAGGCCGGGACGCTCGTGTTCTGGATGTAGAGGCCGGGACGCTCGTGTTCTGGATGTAGAGGCCGGCACGCTCGTGTTCTGGATGTAGAGGCCGGGACGCTCGTGTTCTGGATGTAGAGGCCGGGACGCTCGTGTTCTGGATGTAGAGGCCGGGACGCTCGTGTTCTGGATGTAGAGGCCGGGACGCTCCTGTTCTGGATGTACAGGCCGGGACGCTCCTGTTCTGGATGTACAGGCCGGGACGCTCCTGTTCTGGATGTAGAGGCCGGGACGCTCCTGTTCTGGATGTAGAGGCCGGGACGCTCCTGTTCTGGATGTAGAGGCCGGGACGCTCCTGTTCTGGATGTAGAGGCCGGGACGCTCTTGTTCTGGATGTAGAGGCCGGGACTCTCGTGTTCTGGATGTAGAGGCCGGGACTCTCGTGTTCTGGATGTAGAGGCCGGGACGCTCGTGTTCTGGATGTAGAGGCCGGGACGCTCCTGTTCTGGATGTAGAGGCCGGGACGCTCCTGTTCTGGATGTAGAGGCCGGGACGCTCCTGTTCTGGATGTAGAGGCCGGGACGCTCCTGTTCTGGATGTAGAGGCCGGGACTCTCGTGTTCTGGATGTAGAGGCCGGGATGCTCGTGTTCTGGATGTAGAGGCCGGGACGCTCGTGTTCTGGATGTAGAGGTTGGGACGCTCGTGTTCTGGATGTAGAGGCCGGGACGCTCGTGTTCTGGATGTAGAGGCCGGGACGCTCGTGTTCTGGATGTAGAGGCCGGGACGCTCGTGTTCTGGATGTAGAGGCCGGGACGCTCGTGTTCTAGATGTAGAGGCCGGGACGCTCGTGTTCTGGATGTAGAGGCCGGGACGCTCGTGTTCTGGATGTAGAGGCCGGGACGCTCGTGTTCTGGATGTAGAGGCCGGGACGCTCGTGTTCTGGATGTAGAGGCCGGGACGCTCGTGTTCTGGATGTAGAGGCCGGGACGCTCGTGTTCTGGATGTAGAGGCCGGGACGCTCGTGTTCTGGATGTAGAGGCCGGGACGCTCGTGTTCTGGATGTAGAGGCCGGGACGCTCGTGTTCTGGATGTAGAGGCCGGGACGCTCGTGTTCTGGATGTAGAGGCCGGGACGCTCGTGTTCTGGATGTAGAGGCCGGGACGCTCGTGTTCTGGATGTAGAGGCCGGCACGCTCGTGTTCTGGATGTAGAGGCCGGGACGCTCGTGTTCTGGATGTAGAGGCCGGGACGCTCGTGTTCTGGATGTAGAGGCCGGGACGCTCGTGTTCTGGATGTAGAGGCCGGGACGCTCGTGTTCTGGATGTAGAGGCCGGGACGCTCGTGTTCTGGATGTAGAGGCCGGGACGCTCGTGTTCTGGATGTACAGGCCGGGACGCTCGTGTTCTGGATGTAGAGGCCGGGACGCTCCTGTTCTGGATGTAGAGGCCGGGACGCTCCTGTTCTGGATGTAGAGGCCGGGACGCTCCTGTTCTGGATGTAGAGGCCGGGACGCTCTTGTTCTGGATGTAGAGGCCGGGGACTCTCGTGTTCTGGATGTAGAGGCCGGGACTCTCGTGTTCTGGATGTAGAGGCCGGGACGCTCGTGTTCTGGATGTAGAGGCCGGGACGCTCGTGTTCTGGATGTAGAGGCCGGGACGCTCGTGTTCTGGATGTAGAGGCCGGGGACGCTCGTGTTCTGGATGTAGAGGCCGGGACGCTCGTGTTCTGGATGTAGAGGCCGGGACGCTCCTGTTCTGGATGTAGAGGCCGGGACTCTCGTGTTCTGGATGTAGAGGCCGGGACGCTCGTGTTCTGGATGTAGAGGCCGGGACGCTCGTGTTCTGGATGTAGAGGCCGGGACGCTCGTGTTCTGGATGTAGAGGCCGGGACGCTCGTGTTCTGGATGTAGAGGCCGGGACGCTCCTGTTCTGGATGTAGAGGCCGGGACGCTCTTGTTCTGGATGTAGAGGCCGGGACTCTCGTGTTCTGGATGTAGAGGCCGGGACTCTCGTGTTCTGGATGTAGAGGCCGGGACGCTCGTGTTCTGGATGTAGAGGCCGGGACGCTCGTGTTCTGGATGTAGAGGCCGGGACGCTCGTGTTCTGGATGTAGAGGCCGGGACGCTCCTGTTCTGGATGTAGAGGCCGGGACTCTCGTGTTCTGGATGTAGAGGCCGGGACGCTCGTGTTCTGGATGTAGAGGCCGGGACGCTCGTGTTCTGGATGTAGAGGCCGGGACGCTCCTGTTCTGGATGTAGAGGCCGGGACGCTCCTGTTCTGGATGTAGAGGCCGGGACTCTCGTGTTCTGGATGTAGAGGCCGGGACGCTCGTGTTCTGGATGTAGAGGCCGGGACGCTCGTGTTCTGGATATACAGACATAGTGATCTCCAGGCGGCGAAGACTGGGCTACAATGTAGATGAGAACATTTTTCTACACATTATCTGTGATTCCTAATTATCACTGGTCGTGCGGTTTTGTAGGTGCGTTGTGTGGCCATTAGTGTAATACCTGCGGTAGTTTGCTGGAGAACACACGTGGCTCCGTGGTCAGACGCCTCTCGGGTGGTGGCCATTAGTGATTAGTGTAATACCCGCGGTAGTTTGCTGGAGAACACACGTGGCTCCGTGGTCAGACGCCTCTCGGGTGGTGGCCATTAGTGATTAGTGTAATACCCGCGGTAGTTTGCTGGAGAACACACGTGGCTCCGTGGTCAGACGCCTCTCGGGTGGTGGCCATTAGTGATTAGTGTAATACCCGCGGTGATTTGCTGGAGAACACACGTGGCTCCGTGGTCAGACGCCTCTCGGGTGGTGGCCATTAGTGATTAGTGTAATACCCGCGGTAGTTTGCTGGAGAACACACGTGGCTCCGTGGTCAGACGCCTCTCGGGTGGTGGCCATTAGTGATTAGTGTAATACCCGCGGTAGTTTGCTGGAGAACACACGTGGCTCCGTGGTCAGACGCCTCTCGGGTGGTGGCCATTAGTGATTAGTGTAATACCCGCGGTGATTTGCTGGAGAACACACGTGGCTCCGTGGTCAGACGCCTCTCGGGTGGTGGCCATTAGTGATTAGTGTAATACCCGCGGTGATTTGCTGGAGAACACACGTGGCTCCGTGGTCAGACGCCTCTCGGGTGGTGGCCATTAGTGATTAGTGTAATACCCACAGTGATTTGCTGCAGATCGCACGTGGCTCCGTGGTCAGTCGCCTCTCGGGTGGCCTCATCCTCTGTCCCCTATCGTCCTCTGGCCGAGTCTGATCAGTTCTGCTCCAGTTCTCACATTTACCGTCCGATGGAGTCAGCTTGTCAGTGCGGTACCTGTTATGCCAGCCACGTCCCTCCTCTAGGCAGCGGCAGGGGTTAATCTCACTGTTGTGGAGTGACCCGCCCTTTGGCATGCTGGGTACTTTCTGAGCTCAGGTGAGGGCGCACCTGTGAGTGCTGAGTACAGGTGACGCGAGACATCGGGGGACATTGCTGGAGACAGGGTGATATCTGGTGACGGTGGCCGTCCATAAGGTCAGTGCTCGGAGGGGGAGGCTGCTCAGCGCAGACACAGGTGCACAGGTGCGGCCAGTGTCAGGCTTCACAGGTGGAGCTGGAGGGATCTGCTGCTCCCCACCATGGGTGACTGTGAATTCACTGCAGATTGACCCTTCATGTTCTGGAACAGCTGAGCCGCTCTCATTTGTAGCTGTAATATCACTCACATTGCCTGTCATCCGCCTCTGCCATTTGCAGTTATGATTTGTTACATTTTTGGGGGCGATTACGTTATCAGATTCTGACTCGTTTTGCCTCCCCCTTGGGCTTGGTAATGCCACTACATAGTTTATACCAGGGGTACCCCACTAGTTTTAGTACAGGTCTCTTAACCGGGTCATATGAAGATCTGAGCTCCTTCACAAATTTTGCAGAAGGATTTTCGTCAAGATTCATAAATGATGACAGGAAACCAGACCAAACTCCTACATATCCAGAGCCACAAACCCTTCCCAAATCACAGCCCCCAAAAATGTACCAGATTGCAAACCAGGCCTCTATACTAATCCCATCACCAATCTGACCCCAAACCAAAACCCTACACTTACCCAGACCCTAGCTTACACCCCAAAAATCTACCAGATTCACGGCAGTCCTCATTCATTGAGAAGCCAAACCCAACCCCAAACCAGACCAGACCCCTATACTCACTCAGAACCTGAATGTGTTCCTACACTAAGACCTTACAATTAACCAGACCCCAAAGCTAACCCCATAAATAATTCAGATGCCAAAACCAGACACCTACATTTACCAGGCATTAAGACCCTGAAGTTAAACAAATCCTGACAGCTATGTAGACCCCAAAAATTAAGCAGACTCCAAACCATGCCAATTATTTAGTCCCCAGACCAAACCCCTAAAATATATTTGGACTCGAGATTGCCTCCAAAAAAGGGGACTCCATCATATACTCACATCCAGGTCCTCTTCACTTCCATGTGCCTCTCAGTTCATCGAGGCTCTGCCCGGCATTAGGTCCTTGTGTACCGGCTCTGCTGGTAGTTCTGCTCCTGACGGCAGACCTGCGGGGTCCCGACCACTGGTGCTCCGGCTCTGGAGAACATCATAGTCAGCCAATTGTGCGCTTCTGTCTCAATCACCATGAATTATGATGAGCCAAACACTAAAGGCCCTTTCATTCTCCAGAAAGTTGGGACCCTGCAGCTCTTCTTTCTACAGTATGGCATACATATATACACATAAAGGGGTATGAAAGCTTTGCACCTTCCTGATTTCTTATTTACTTGCATGTTTGTCACACTCAGATCACCAAAAAAATGTAAATATTAGACAACGATAACAGAAAATTCAGCTTCTAAAGGGAGGTCTTTTTTTTTTATTAAAGAAAAAATAAATCCAGATCTACAGGGTCCTTTCTGAAAAAGTGATTGCCTGATTACTGTCACACATGTTATCAATCAAGAAATCACTTAAATAGGACCTGCCTGACAAAGTGAGGTAGACCAAAAGATCCTCAGAAGCTAAACATTATGCTGCGATCCAAAGAAATTCAGGAACAAATGAGAAACAATGTAATTGAGATCTATCAGTCTGGAAAAGATTATAAAGCCATGTCTAAAGCTTTAGGACTTCAGCGAACCACAGAGAGAGCCATTATCCACAAAGGGTGAAAACATGGAATACCGGTAAACAATGGTGAACCTTCCCAGGAGTGGCCAACCAACCAAAATTACCCCAAGGGTGCAGCAACGACTCCTCAAAGAGGTCACAAAAGACCCCACAACAACAACCAAAGACCTGCAGGCCTCACTTGCCTCAGTTAAGGTCAGTGTCATGACTCCAGCATAAGAAAGAGACCGGGCAAATATGGCCGAGCTTCAGGACGAAAACCACTCCTCAAAATGCACAATTCCCCTTGATTTGTAGGTAGGAATGGCCCCTGACCTCTTGGGCCCCTGGTCGGCCGCACACCTTGCACAGTAATATCTACGCCCTTGTGTGTGTCCTGTGGAGGTGTGCAGTGAATTGCACAATGTGTCAGTGCAGGTAATCTGTATCAGATTGTTGCACTGGATACAGGTGTAATAATCGTCCGGCAATGATTGCTGTTTTCTTGGATCTACATTTAGTATCCCCTTGCCTGGTAGTGGCTGCCGTAGAGTCAGCCGTCACTTTGCTGCTTCCTCAGCCCCACATATACAGTGCAGCCACATGTAGCCAGACCAAGAGGAATAATACAAGTGACCGGCCATTGTTTGCAGAGCTGCAGAATCTGATCACTTGTGTGTTTGCAGAATGGAGATTACTGTGCTGAGTCCTGACGTCAGCATTCATTGCAGGGAGAGGTCAGCAGGCGGACGGCTCTGCCACGCCGCTCACCAGCCACGCCGCTCACCAGCCACGCCGCTCACCAGCCACGCCGCTCACCAGCCACGCCAATCATCATTGACATGTTGTAACAAACCTTCCACTGTGAGAAGTATTAGGCTATGTCTGCACTTTGCTTTTTACCTGCTTTTTTGCTGCTTTTTCAACTGCAGCGTTTAATGCCAAAATGGTTGTGTTCTGCTTTTCAAGCAAAGTCTATGGGAATTTGGGTTTCTTGTCCGCACTATGCAGTTCAAACTGCAGCCTTTTTGTTGCAGAACTTTGGTCAAAAACTCAGCTTTGCAGGGCAAAACCCAAATGGCAAAAACAAAAACATGACAATTGTTTTTGCCATTTGGGTTTTGCACTACAAAGCTGAGTTTTTGACCAAAGTTCTGCAACAAAAAGGCTGCAGTTTGAACTGCATAGTGCGGACAAGAAACCCAAATTCCCATAGACTTTGCTTGAAAAGCAGAACACAACCATTTTGGCATTAAACGCTGCAGTTGAAAAAGCAGGTAAAAAGCAAAGTGCGCACATAGCCTTAGGCTACATTAGTAATGATTCAAACTAAAAGTCTATTAGAAAGTTATACATCTTTTTATTATATGATGATTAATCTGTATACACTGTATAATCTCTGGGGCCTTGACTACTGTGATCCCCCCTTTAGTGATCTCGACACTCGACTCCTGTATGTATGGAGCTGTAGTGAGTGTGTGCAATCACCCCTCCTGTATGAATGACCCATAGTGAGCGTGTGCTGTATGGAGCTGTAGTGAGCGTGTGCGACCACCCCTCCTGTATGTATGGAGCTGTAGTGAGCGTGTGCGACCACCTCTCCTGTATGTATGGAGCTGTAGTGAGTGTGTGCGACCACCTCTCCTGTATGTATGGAGCTGTAGTGAGTGTGTGCGACCACCTCTCCTGTATGTATGGAGCTGTAGTGAGAGTGTGCGACCACCTCTCCTGTATGTATGGAGCTGTAGTGAGAGTATGCGACCACCTCTCCTGTATGTATGGAGCTGTAGTGAGTGTGTGCGACCACCTCTCCTGTATGTATGGAGCTGTAGTGAGCGTGTGCGACCACCTCTCCTGTATGTATGGAGCTGTAGTGAGCGTGTGCGACCACCTCTCTTGTATGTATGGAGCTGTAGTGAGCGTGTGCGACCACCTCTCTTGTATGTATGGAGCTGTAGTGAGCGTGTGCGACCACCTCTCCTGTATGTATGGAGCTGTAGTGAGCGTGTGCGACCACCTCTCCTGTATGTATGGAGCTGTAGTGAGCGTGTGCGACCACCTCTCCTGTATGTATGGAGCTGTAGTGAGCGTGTGCGACCACCTCTCCTGTATGTATGGAGCTGTAGTGAGCGTGTGCGACCACCTCTCCTGTATGTATGGAGCTGTAGTGAGTGTGTGCGACCACCTCTCCTGTATGTATGGAGCTGTAGTGAGTGTGTGTGACCACCTCTCCTGTATGTATGGAGCTGTAGTGAGAGTGTGCGACCACCCCTCCTGTATGTATGGAGCTGTAGTGAGCGTGTGCGACCACCTCTCCTGTATGTATGGAGCTGTAGTGAGCGTGTGCGACCACCTCTCCTGTATGTATGGAGCTGTAGTGAGTGTGTGCGACCACCTCTCCTGTATGTATGGAGCTGTAGTGAGAGTGTGCGACCACCTCTCCTGTATGTATGGAGCTGTAGTGAGCGTGTGCGACCACCTCTCCTGTATGTATGGAGCTGTAGTGAGCGTGTGCGACCACCTCTCCTGTATGTATGGAGCTGTAGTGAGTGTGTGCGACCCCCTCTCCTGTATGTATGGAGCTGTAGTGAGAGTGTGCGACCACCTCTCCTGTATGTATGGAGCTGTAGTGAGTGTGTGTGACCACCTCTCCTGTATGTATGGAGCTGTAGTGAGAGTGTGCGACCACCTCTCCTGTATGTATGGAGCTGTAGTGAGTGTGTGCGACCACCTCTCCTGTATGTATGGAGCTGTAGTGAGTGTGTGTGACCACCTCTCCTGTATGTATGGAGCTGTAGTGAGCGTGTGCGACCACCCCTCCTGTATGTATGGAGCTGCAGTGAGCGTGTGCGACCACCCCTCCTGTATGTATGGAGCTGTAGTGAGTGTGTGTGACCACCTCTCCTGTATGTATGGAGCTGTAGTGAGTGTGTGGACCACCTCTCCTGTATGTATGGAGCTGTAGTGAGCGTGTGCGACCACCCCTCCTGTATGTATGGAGCTGTAGTGAGTGTGTGGACCACCTCTCCTGTATGTATGGAGCTGTAGTGAGCATGTGCGACCACCCCTCCTGTATGTATGGAGCTGTAGTGAGCGTGTGCGACCACCCCTCCTGTATGTATGGAGCTGTAGTGAGCGTGTGCGACCACCTCTCCTGTATGTATGGAGCTGTAGTGAGCGTGTGCGACCACCTCTCCTGTATGTATAGAGCTGTAGTGAGCGTGTGCGACCACCCCTCCTGTATGTATGGAGCTGTAGTGAGCGTGTGTGACCACCTCTCCTGTATGTATGGAGCTGTAGTGAGAGTGTGCGACCACCTCTCCTGTATGTATGGAGCTGTAGTGAGTGTGTGTGACCACCTCTCCTGTATGTATGGAGCTGTAGTGAGTGTGTGTGACCACCTCTCCTGTATGTATGGAGCTGTAGTGAGCGTGTGCGACCACCTCTCCTGTATGTATGGAGCTGTAGTGAGTGTGTGCGACCACCCCTCCTGTATGTATGGAGCTGTAGTGAGCGTGTGCGACCACCTCTCCTGTATGTATGGAGCTGTAGTGAGTGTGTGCGACCATCTCTCCTGTATGTATGGAGCTGTAGTGAGAGTGTGCGACCATCTCTCCTGTATGTATGGAGCTGTAGTGAGTGTGTGCGACCATCTCTCCTGTATGTATGGAGCTGTAGTGAGTGTGTGCGACCACCCCTCCTGTATGTATGGAGCTGTAGTGAGAGTGTGCGACCACCTCTCCTGTATGTATGGAGCTGTAGTGAGTGTGTGCGACCACCTCTCCTGTATGTATGGAGCTGTAGTGAGTGTGTGGGACCACCTCTCCTGTATGTATGGAGCTGTAGTGAGCGTGTGCGACCACCTCTCCTGTATGTATGGAGCTGTAGTGAGTGTGTGCGACCACCCCTCCTGTATGTATGGAGCTGTAGTGAGCGTGTGCGACCACCTCTCCTGTATGTATGGAGCTGTAGTGAGTGTGTGCGACCATCTCTCCTGTATGTATGGAGCTGTAGTGAGAGTGTGCGACCATCTCTCCTGTATGTATGGAGCTGTAGTGAGTGTGTGCGACCATCTCTCCTGTATGTATGGAGCTGTAGTGAGAGTGTGCGACCACCCCTCCTGTATGTATGGAGCTGTAGTGAGTGTGTGCGACCACCCCTCCTGTATGTATGGAGCTGTAGTGAGAGTGTGCGACCACCTCTCCTGTATGTATGGAGCTGTAGTGAGCGTGTGCGACCACCTCTCCTGTATGTATGGAGCTGTAGTGAGTGTGTGCGACCACCCCTCCTGTATGTATGGAGCTGTAGTGAGCGTGTGCGACCACCTCTCCTGTATGTATGGAGCTGTAGTGAGTGTGTGCGACCATCTCTCCTGTATGTATGGAGCTGTAGTGAGTGTGTGCGACCACCCCTCCTGTATGTATGGAGCTGTAGTGAGAGTGTGCGACCACCCCTCCTGTATGTATGGAGCTGTAGTGAGAGTGTGCGACCACCTCGCCTGTATGTATGGAGCTGTAGTGAGTGTGTGCGACCACCCCTCCTGTATGTATGGAGCTGTAGTGAGTGTGTGCGACCATCTCTCCTGTATGTATGGAGCTGTAGTGAGTGTGTGCGACCATCTCTCCTGTATGTATGGAGCTGTAGTGAGAGTGTGCGACCATCTCTCCTGTATGTATGGAGCTGTAGTGAGTGTGTGCGACCATCTCTCCTGTATGTATGGAGCTGTAGTGAGTGTGTGCGACCACCCCTCCTGTATGTATGGAGCTGTAGTGAGAGTGTGCGACCACCACTCCTGTATGTATGGAGCTGTAGTGAGTGTGTGCGACCACCTCTCCTGTATGTATGGAGCTGTAGTGAGTGTGTGCGACCACCTCTCCTGTATGTATGGAGCTGTAGTGAGAGTGTGCGACCACCTCTCCTGTATGTATGGAGCTGTAGTGAGTGTGTGCGACCACCCCTCCTGTATGTATGGAGCTGTAGTGAGAGTGTGCGACCACCTCTCCTGTATGTATGGAGCTGTAGTGAGTGTGTGCGACCACCTCTCCTGTATGTATGGAGCTGTAGTGAGCGTGTGCGACCTCCACTCCTGTATGTATGGAGCTGTAGTGAGCGTGTGCGACCATCTCTCCTGTATGTATGGAGCTGTAGTGAGCGTGTGCGACCATCTCTCCTGTATGTATGGAGCAGTAGTGAGCGTGTGCGACCATCTCTCCTGTATGTATGGAGCTGTAGTGAGCGTGTGCGACCACCCCTCCTGTATGTATGGAGCTGTAGTGAGCGTGTGCGACCACCTCTCCTGTATGTATGGAGCTGTAGTGAGTGTGTGCGACCACCTCTCCTGTATGTATGGAGCTGTAGTGAGCGTGTGCGACCACCTCTCCTGTATGTATGGAGCTGTAGTGAGCGTGTGTGACCACCTCTCCTGTATGTATGGAGCTGTAGTGAGCGTGTGCGACCACCTCTCCTGTATGTATGGAGCTGTAGTGAGCGTGTGCGACCACCCCTCCTGTATGTATGGAGCTGTAGTGAGCGTGTGCGACCACCTCTCCTGTATGTATGGAGCTGTAGTGAGCGTGTGCGACCACCTCTCTTGTATGTATGGAGCTGTAGTGAGCGTGTGCGACCACCTCTCCTGTATGTATGGAGCTGTAGTGAGCGTGTGCGACCACCTCTCCTGTATGTATGGAGCTGTAGTGAGCGTGTGCGACCACCTCTCCTGTATGTATGGAGCTGTAGTGAGTGTGTGCGACCACCTCTCCTGTATGTATGGAGCTGTAGTGAGTGTGTGCGACCACCTCTCCTGTATGTATGGAGCTGTAGTGAGAGTGTGCGACCACCTCTCCTGTATGTATGGAGCTGTAGTGAGAGTATGCGACCACCTCTCCTGTATGTATGGAGCTGTAGTGAGTGTGTGCGACCACCTCTCCTGTATGTATGGAGCTGTAGTGAGTGTGTGTGACCACCTCTCCTGTATGTATGGAGCTGTAGTGAGTGTGTGCGACCACCTCTCCTTTATGTATGGAGCTGTAGTGAGTGTGTGCGACCACCTCTCCTGTATGTATGGAGCTGTAGTGAGTGTGTGTGACCACCTCTCCTGTATGTATGGAGCTGTAGTGAGTGTGTGTGACCACCTCTCCTGTATGTATGGAGCTGTAGTGAGCGTGTGCGACCACCCCTCCTGTATGTATGGAGCTGTAGTGAGCGTGTGCGACCACCTCTCCTGTATGTATGGAGCTGTAGTGAGTGTGTGTGACCACCTCTCCTGTATGTATGGAGCTGTAGTGAGTGTGTGCGACCACCTCTCCTGTATGTATGGAGCTGTAGTGAGTGTGTGCGACCACCTCTCCTGTATGTATGGAGCTGTAGTGAGAGTGTGCGACCACCTCTCCTGTATGTATGGAGCTGTAGTGAGCGTGTGCGACCACCTCTCCTGTATGTATGGAGCTGTAGTGAGCGTGTGCGACCACCTCTCCTGTATGTATGGAGCTGTAGTGAGTGTGTGCGACCACCTCTCCTGTATGTATGGAGCTGTAGTGAGAGTGTGCGACCACCTCTCCTGTATGTATGGAGCTGTAGTGAGCGTGTGCGACCACCTCTCCTGTATGTATGGAGCTGTAGTGAGCGTGTGCGACCACCCCTCCTGTATGTATGGAGCTGTAGTGAGTGTGTGTGACCACCTCTC
This sequence comes from Anomaloglossus baeobatrachus, assembly GCF_048569485.1. NCBI lineage: Eukaryota > Metazoa > Chordata > Amphibia > Anura > Aromobatidae > Anomaloglossus > Anomaloglossus baeobatrachus. The sequence goes on along the minus strand of NC_134362.1, from coordinate 7,867,644 downwards.
CTGTATGTATGGAGCTGTAGTGAGCGTGTGCGACCACCTCTCCTGTATGTATGGAGCTGTAGTGAGCGTGTGCGACCACCTCTCCTGTATGTATGGAGCTGTAGTGAGAGTGTGCGACCACCTCTCCTGTATGTATGGAGCTGTAGTGAGCGTGTGTGACCACCTCTCCTGTATGTATGGAGCTGTAGTGAGTGTGTGCGACCTCCACTCCTGTATGTATGGAGCTGTAGTGAGTGTGTGCGACCATCTCTCCTGTATGTATGGAGCTGTAGTGAGAGTGTGCGACCATCTCTCCTGTATGTATGGAGCTGTAGTGAGCGTGTGCGACCACCTCTCCTGTATGTATGGAGCTGTAGTGAGTGTGTGCGACCTCCACTCCTGTATGTATGGAGCTGTAGTGAGTGTGTGCGACCATCTCTCCTGTATGTATGGAGCTGTAGTGAGCGTGTGCGACCACCTCTCCTGTATGTATGGAGCTGTAGTGAGCGTGTGCGACCACCTCTCCTGTATGTATGGAGCTGTAGTGAGCGTGTGCGACCACCTCTCCTGTATGTATGGAGCTGTAGTGAGCGTGTGCGACCACCTCTCCTGTATGTATGGAGCTGTAGTGAGCGTGTGCGACCTCCACTCCTGTATGTATGGAGCTGTAGTGAGCGTGTGCGACCACCTCTCCTGTATGTATGGAGCTGTAGTGAGCGTGTGCGACCTCCACTCCTGTATGTATGGAGCTGTAGTGAGTGTGTGCGACCACCTCTCCTGTATGTATGGAGCAGTAGTGAGCGTGTGCGACCTCCACTCCTGTATGTATGGAGCTGTAGTGAGCGTGTGCGACCATCTCTCCTGTATGTATGGAGCTGTAGTGAGTGTGTGCGACCATCTCTCCTGTATGTATGGAGCTGTAGTGAGCGTGTGCGACCACCTCTCCTGTATGTATGGAGCTGTAGTGAGTGTGTGTGACCACCTCTCCTGTATGTATGGAGCTGTAGTGAGTGTGTGCGACCATCTCTCCTGTATGTATGGAGCTGTAGTGAGCGTGTGCGACCACCTCTCCTGTATGTATGGAGCTGTAGTGAGTGTGTGCGACCATCTCTCCTGTATGTATGGAGCTGTAGTGAGCGTGTGCGACCATCTCTCCTGTATGTATGGAGCTGTAGTGAGTGTGTGCGACCATCTCTCCTGTATGTATGGAGCAGTAGTGAGCGTGTGCGACCACCCCTCCTGTATGTATGGAGCTGTAGTGAGCGTGTGCGACCACCCCTCCTGTATGTATGGAGCTGTAGTGAGCGTGTGCGACCACCTCTCCTGTATGTATGGAGCTGTAGTGAGCGTGTGCGACCTCCACTCCTGTATGTATGGAGCTGTAGTGAGCGTGTGCGACCACCCCTCCTGTATGTATGGAGCTGTAGTGAGCGTGTGCGACCTCCACTCCTGTATGTATGGAGCTGTAGTGAGTGTGTGCGACCACCTCTCCTGTATGTATGGAGCTGTAGTGAGTGTGTGCGACCATCTCTCCTGTATGTATGGAGCTGTAGTGAGCGTGTGCGACCACCCCTCCTGTATGTATGGAGCTGTAGTGAGCGTGTGTGACCACCTCTCCTGTATGTATGGAGCTGTAGTGAGTGTGTGTGACCACCTCTCCTGTATGTATGGAGCTGTAGTGAGCGTGTTCGACCACCTCTCCTGTATGTATGGAGCTGTAGTGAGCGTGTGCGACCACCTCTCCTGTATGTATGGAGCTGTAGTGAGTGTGTGCGACCACCTCTCTTGTATGTATGGAGCTGTAGTGAGCGTGTGCGACCACCTCTCCTGTATGTATGGAGCTGTAGTGAGCGTGTGCGACCTCCACTCCTGTATGTATGGAGCTGTAGTGAGCGTGTGCGACCACCTCTCCTGTATGTATGGAGCTGTAGTGAGTGTGTGTGACCACCTCTCCTGTATGTATGGAGCTGTAGTGAGCGTGTGTGACCACCTCTCCTGTATGTATGGAGCTGTAGTGAGTGTGTGTGACCACCTCTCCTGTATGTATGGAGCTGTAGTGAGCGTGTGCGACCACCTCTCCTGTATGTATGGAGCTGTAGTGAGCGTGTGCGACCACCTCTCCTGTATGTATGGAGCTGTAGTGAGCGTGTGCGACCACCTCTCCTGTATGTATGGAGCTGTAGTGAGCGTGTGTGACCATCTCTCCTGTATGTATGGAGCTGTAGTGAGCGTGTGCGACCACCCCTCCTGTATGTATGGAGCTGTAGTGAGAGTGTGCGACCACCTCTCCTGTATGTATGGAGCTGTAGTGAGCGTGTGCGACCACCTCTCTTGTATGTATGGAGCTGTAGTGAGCGTGTGCGACCACCTCTCTTGTATGTATGGAGCTGTAGTGAGCGTGTGTGACCATCTCTCCTGTATGTATGGAGCTGTAGTGAGCGTGTGCGACCACCCCTCCTGTATGTATGGAGCTGTAGTGAGCGTGTGCGACCACCTCTCCTGTATGTATGGAGCTGTAGTGAGTGTGTGTGACCACCTCTCCTGTATGTATGGAGCTGTAGTGAGTGTGTGCGACCACCTCTCCTGTATGTATGGAGCTGTAGTGAGTGTGTGCGACCACCTCTCCTGTATGTATGGAGCTGTAGTGAGAGTGTGCGACCACCTCTCCTGTATGTATGGAGCTGTAGTGAGCGTGTGCGACCACCTCTCCTGTATGTATGGAGCTGTAGTGAGCGTGTGCGACCACCTCTCCTGTATGTATGGAGCTGTAGTGAGTGTGTGCGACCACCTCTCCTGTATGTATGGAGCTGTAGTGAGAGTGTGCGACCACCTCTCCTGTATGTATGGAGCTGTAGTGAGCGTGTGCGACCACCTCTCCTGTATGTATGGAGCTGTAGTGAGCGTGTGCGACCACCCCTCCTGTATGTATGGAGCTGTAGTGAGTGTGTGTGACCACCTCTCCTGTATGTATGGAGCTGTAGTGAGCGTGTGCGACCACCTCTCCTGTATGTATGGAGCTGTAGTGAGCGTGTGCGACCACCTCTCCTGTATGTATGGAGCTGTAGTGAGAGTGTGCGACCACCTCTCCTGTATGTATGGAGCTGTAGTGAGCGTGTGTGACCACCTCTCCTGTATGTATGGAGCTGTAGTGAGTGTGTGCGACCTCCACTCCTGTATGTATGGAGCTGTAGTGAGTGTGTGCGACCATCTCTCCTGTATGTATGGAGCTGTAGTGAGAGTGTGCGACCATCTCTCCTGTATGTATGGAGCTGTAGTGAGCGTGTGCGACCACCTCTCCTGTATGTATGGAGCTGTAGTGAGTGTGTGCGACCTCCACTCCTGTATGTATGGAGCTGTAGTGAGTGTGTGCGACCATCTCTCCTGTATGTATGGAGCTGTAGTGAGCGTGTGCGACCACCTCTCCTGTATGTATGGAGCTGTAGTGAGCGTGTGCGACCACCTCTCCTGTATGTATGGAGCTGTAGTGAGCGTGTGCGACCACCTCTCCTGTATGTATGGAGCTGTAGTGAGCGTGTGCGACCACCTCTCCTGTATGTATGGAGCTGTAGTGAGCGTGTGCGACCTCCACTCCTGTATGTATGGAGCTGTAGTGAGCGTGTGCGACCACCTCTCCTGTATGTATGGAGCTGTAGTGAGCGTGTGCGACCTCCACTCCTGTATGTATGGAGCTGTAGTGAGTGTGTGCGACCACCTCTCCTGTATGTATGGAGCAGTAGTGAGCGTGTGCGACCTCCACTCCTGTATGTATGGAGCTGTAGTGAGCGTGTGCGACCATCTCTCCTGTATGTATGGAGCTGTAGTGAGTGTGTGCGACCATCTCTCCTGTATGTATGGAGCTGTAGTGAGCGTGTGCGACCACCTCTCCTGTATGTATGGAGCTGTAGTGAGTGTGTGCGACCATCTCTCCTGTATGTATGGAGCTGTAGTGAGCGTGTGCGACCACCTCTCCTGTATGTATGGAGCTGTAGTGAGTGTGTGCGACCATCTCTCCTGTATGTATGGAGCTGTAGTGAGCGTGTGCGACCTCCACTCCTGTATGTATGGAGCTGTAGTGAGCGTGTGCGACCATCTCTCCTGTATGTATGGAGCTGTAGTGAGCGTGTGCGACCACCTCTCCTGTATGTATGGAGCTGTAGTGAGTGTGTGTGACCACCTCTCCTGTATGTATGGAGCTGTAGTGAGCGTGTGTGACCACCTCTCCTGTATGTATGGAGCTGTAGTGAGTGTGTGTGACCACCTCTCCTGTATGTATGGAGCTGTAGTGAGCGTGTGCGACCACCTCTCCTGTATGTATGGAGCTGTAGTGAGCGTGTGCGACCACCTCTCCTGTATGTATGGAGCTGTAGTGAGCGTGTGCGACCACCTCTCCTGTATGTATGGAGCTGTAGTGAGCGTGTGTGACCATCTCTCCTGTATGTATGGAGCTGTAGTGAGCGTGTGCGACCACCTCTCCTGTATGTATGGAGCTGTAGTGAGCGTGTGTGACCATCTCTCCTGTATGTATGGAGCTGTAGTGAGCGTGTGCGACCACCCCTCCTGTATGTATGGAGCTGTAGTGAGAGTGTGCGACCACCTCTCCTGTATGTATGGAGCTGTAGTGAGAGTGTGCGACCACCTCTCCTGTATGTATGGAGCTGTAGTGAGCGTGTGCGACCACCTCTCCTGTATGTATGGAGCTGTAGTGAGCGTGTGCGACCACCCCTCCTGTATGTATGGAGCTGTAGTGAGTGTGTGCGACCACCTCTCTTGTATGTATGGAGCTGTAGTGAGCGTGTGTGACCACCTCTCCTGTATGTATGGAGCTGTAGTGAGCGTGTGCGACCACCTCTCCTGTATGTATGGAGCTGTAGTGAGCGTGTGTGACCATCTCTCCTGTATGTATGGAGCTGTAGTGAGCGTGTGCGACCACCCCTCCTGTATGTATGGAGCTGTAGTGAGAGTGTGCGACCACCTCTCCTGTATGTATGGAGCTGTAGTGAGCGTGTGCGACCACCTCTCTTGTATGTATGGAGCTGTAGTGAGCGTGTGCGACCACCTCTCTTGTATGTATGGAGCTGTCGTGATCGTGGCAGCCATGGGCTATTTTCCTGCAGTCTTTACCATATTAGTCTGTGGCTCTTCCAGGCTTATGTGAGCGGAGTGAAGAGAAGCCACCTCTGTTCTGGCGCTGACCCAGGAGACTGCTGCTGTCCGTCTCTATACACCCCATCAATCCTTGTTTTGTGCTGTGCGCGGCCGCCCCGGCCTGTGACTGCGTGTCATGGTGACGTGTGGTAGGAGCTAAGTATCTGCAAACTGCGAGCTCTGTGCACTAAGGCTTTTTATGGCGTTGAATGTGGAGGCGCAGGTTTCCTCGCTCGGACGCTACGTGCCGTAGATGAGTCAGGTTAGGCCGGTGCCAGAAGTAACAATCACCCTGCACAGTTTGGTTTTGCATAAAACTCAGTCTGATGTCTATGGTATCAGAGAGTCCTGGTGTCATGTAAATCGCCAAATCTATCAATGTCCACACCAGAGGCTCGCCCAGCCGGCAGGATCTGCAGGAGTTTACACCATGAAACCTCTCCATGGCTTGTGTCATCAGCTCCTCGTGGGGCAGCCTCAGGCTTTGGACTCGGATGTTCATGATTGTTTACTTCTGGCTCGTCTCCTTTAATAAGAGGTCCTTAAAAGTTTCAGAAAAAAGTGTAGATAAAAAGGTGAAGTTCCCTCTTAGCTGCCCCCTGTAGTGCAGAATCCGGTGATCCGGCGCTAGAGTCCCATATAACATGTGCACGCATTAAGTGTTGTTGTCATGTCATGACAACATGTTCTCAATATTGATGTCATGTCGTGACATTGTGTACTTGATATTGATGTCATGACAGTGTGGTCTCCATATTGATGTCGTGACAGTGTGGTGTCCTCCATATTGATGCCATATCGTGACAGTGTGGTGTCCTCCATATTGATGCCATGTCGTGACAGTGTGGTGTCCTCCATATTGATGCCATATCGTGACAGTGTGGTGTCCTCCATATTGATGCCATATCGTGACAGTGTGGTGTCCTCCATATTGATGCCATGTCGTGACAGTGTGGTGTCCTCCATATTGATGCCATATCGTGACAGTGTGGTGTCCTCCATATTGATGCCATGTCGTGACAGTGTGGTGTCCTCCATATTGATGCCATATCGTGACAGTGTGGTGTCCTCCATATTGATGCCATGTCGTGACAGTGTGGTGTCCTCCATATTGATGTTATGTCGTGACATTGTGTTCTCGATATTGATGTCATGTCGTGACAGTGTGGTCTCCATATTGATTTTGATGCCATTGTGGTGACCATGTTCTCCTTTTCCCAGATCCCAGTCGGTGTCTCCTCCACCGGTTTTGTCTCCAGTCCGGATCCCGTCGTATCCGCTCAGTGACAGCGAGGAATTCTGCAAAGCCAACAGATTCCTCAACATACCCAACAACAAGCTGGTCATCAAAGACTGGACCCTGAGAGGACTGAAGGTGCGAGACCCCCGCCTGCGCCCTCCGGGGGTTGACATATCCAATCCCTTGTCCAAATCTGTCAGCGTTGCGTGTCTGGATAAAAGACTTACAGTATTTAAAGGACCCAACCAGAAAGAAAATGTCTTGGAGGCCAAGGACGGTGATATAATCGGCAATTGCCAAATCAGCCGGAGTACGCTGTCACTGGGCTCCGCCGCCAATCAGCGGAACCGACCGCACAACAGAGGCGCTGTCCGCTCGCAGGTGCTGGACATTCGGCGTAAGATTTCAGAATGGGAATGCAGAGGAGAACCTTCTCCACGTCTCAGCCTCTTTGTGGACAGAGGAGACCCGGGTGACCGCTCCACCAGTGAAGGATGCCCAAGCATGCTGGCATCGCCATGCAGTGAAAAGACGTTTGACTTTAAAGGATACCGGAGAATGAGCAGAACATTTTCTGAGTGCTCGTACCCCGAGACCGAGGAGGAGGAGACGACGGCTTCCGAGCGAGAGTCTCTCCATCGGTATGAGAGGCGCTCCAGCAGAACTGAACCCGCCAATGCTTTTATCCGGGGCTCCAGGAAAGAGTCATCCGCTGTGCTGAACAGGATCCAGAAGATCGAGCAGGCGCTGAAGGACAACCCGGGCATGGGCCTTCCGCAGCTGCCCAGCAGTTGTTTCAGTGTGGACCTGGGGAGAAAACGCTCCATAACGTCAGGTACTTTAGAGAGTCTGAGCGACAAATCTGCGAATATACAAACAATACATGAACACGACCATTGTAATGAGAAAAGTGCAAAGGCAAAGCAAGGAGCTAATGCAGACTCCAGCAGTCCAACTGCGGCCCCCGAGAGCCCCGCAGCTGATGTCAACCCGGTCCCCAAACCCAAAAGGACATTCGAGTATGAAGCTGATAAAAGCCACCGGAACAACCCTAATAATCTACCTCCTTCCTCATCACCTGTATCCCCACCGCCTCTCCCTTCAACACCGGCACCGCCCGTCACCAGAAAGCCCAAGAAGGATCACCGCAGATCGCAGAGGTACACAAGATAAACCTATGATTATATACAGGAGATGCCCAGGTTATACCGGCTGTACATATATAATTATATACAGGAGATGCCCAGGTTATACCGGCTGTACATATATAATTATATACAGGAGATGCCCGGGTTATACCAGCTGTACATATATAATTATATACAGGAGATGCCCAGGTTATACCGGCTGTCCATATATAATTATATACAGGCGATACCCAGGTTATACCGGCTGTACATATATAATTATATACAGGAGATGCCAGGTTATACCGGCTGTACATATATAATTATATACAGGAGATGCCCAGGTTATACCGGCTGTACATATATAATTATATACAGGAGATGCCCAGGTTATTCCGGCTGTACATATATAATTATATACAGGAGATGCCCAGGTTATACCGGCTGTACATATATAATTATATACAGGAGATGCCCAGGTTATACCGGCTGTACATATATAATTATATACAGGAGATGCCCGGGTTATACCGGCTGTGCATATATAATTATATACAGGAGATGCCCAGGTTATACCGGCTGTACATATATAATTATATACAGGAGATGCCCGGGTTATACCGGCTGTACATATATAATTATATACAGGACATGCCCGGGTTATACCGGCTGTACATATATAATTATATACAGGAGATGCCCGGGTTATACCGGCTGTAGATATAACCTGGACATCTCCTGTATATAATTATATATCTACAGCCGGTATAACCCGGGCATCTCCTGTATATAATTATATATGTACAGCCGGTATAACCTGGGCATCTCCTGTATATAATTATATATCGGCTGTACATATATAATTATATACAGGAGATGCCCGGGTTATACCGGCTGTACATATATAATTATATACAGGAGATGCCCAGGATATACCGGCTGTACATATATAATTATATACAGGAGATGCCCAGGTTATACCGGCTGTACATATATAATTATATACAGGAGATGGCCAGGTTATACCGGCTGTACATATATAATTATATACAGGAGATGGCCAGGTTATACCGGCTGTACATATATAATTATATACAGGAGATGGCCAGGTTATACCGGCTGTACATATATAATTATATACAGGAGATGCCAGGTTATACCGGCTGTACATATATAATTATATACAGGAGATGCCCAGGTTATACCGGCTGTACATATATAATTATATACAGGAGATGCCCGGGTTATACCGGCTGTACATATATAATTATATACAGGAGATGCCCGGGTTATACCGGCTGTACATATATAATTATATACAGGAGATGCCCAGGTTATGCCGGCTGTACATATATAATTATATACAGGGGATGTCCAGGTTATACCGGCTGTACATATATAATTATATACAGAAGATGCCCGGGTTATAGCGGCTGTACATATATAATTATATACAGGACATGCCCGGGTTATACCGGCTGTACATATATAATTATATACAGGAGATGCCCAGGTTATACCGGCTGTACATATATAATTATATACAGGAGATGCCCGGGCTATTCCGACTGTACATGTATAATTATATACAGGAGATGTCCAGTTATACCGGCTGTACATATATAATTATATACAGGAGATGTCCAGTTATACCGGCTGTACATATATAATTATATACAGGAGATGCCCAGGTTATACCGGCTGTACATATATAATTATATACAGGAGATGCCCAGGTTATACCGGCTGTACATATATAATTATATACAGGAGATGCCCAGGTTATACCGGCTGTACATATATAATTATATACAGGAGATGCCCAGGTTATACCGGCTGTACATATATAATTACATACAGGAGATGCCCAGGTTATACCGGCTGTACATATATAATTATATACAGGAGATGCCCGGGTTATACCGGCTGTACATATATAATTATATACAGGAGATGCCCAGGTTATACCGGCTGTACATATATAATTATATACAGGAGATGCCCGGGTTATACCAGCTGTACATATATAATTATATACAGGAGATGCCCGGGTTATACCGGCTGTACATATATAATTATATACAGGAGATGCCCAGGTTATACCGGCTGTACATATATAATTATATACAGGAGATGCCCGGGCTATACCAGCTGTACATATAGTTATATGCAGATTGTCCCTTCATAGCTATTCCCGATCCTTTACGCCTTCTCTTTTCCTGTAGGAAATCTCTGGAGTTCGAGGATGCCCACAGCGTCCACTCCCCGGGTTCTCCCTCCCCAGTAGAGAATGGTACTGACAAGAAGCGTCGTTCTGGTACTAAGAGCACTTTAGAGGAGAACGCCTACGAGGATATTGTGGGTAAGAATGTGACTCTTTATCTATATGATCTGTGAGGAACGTGTCCAAAACCAAAACATATTCACTAATAAAGTTAGTAAAATTTCTCTCTATGGGACAAGCAGTGCGCCTGGTCATAAAGCATTCCTTCATTTCACACTAGAGCTATAGAGAAAGACCTGCTCTTATTTATTATAGAGAGACAGACACCACCCATCACTTCCTGTCGAGAGACCAAGACCCGCTACCTCTTCCAGTAGAGAGCCATCTCCACTCTCTTTCTTTAGAGAGACCCACCCCCACTTCCTTTAGCGAGAGACCCGCCCCCACTTATTGTAGGGGAAAAGAACCATCCATCACTTCCTGGAATGAGAGATTTGCCCCCACTTATTGTAGGGAGAGAGACCCGCCCATCACTTCCAGTAGAGAGAGACCCACCCCAACTTTATGTAGCGAGAGACCTGCTCCTTCCCACTTATTGTAGGAGAGAGACACCTGCCCCCACGTATTGTAGAGGGAGAGACCCACCTCCAGTTATTGTAGGGGGAGAGACAGCTGCCCATTACTTCCTGGAGAGTGACCCGCCCATCACTTCCTGAGGAGACACCCGCCCATCACTTCCTGTATAGGCACCCGCCCATCACTTCCTGTATAGTCACCCGCCCATCACTTCCTGTATAGGCACCCGCCCATCACTTCCTGTATAGGCACCCGCCCATCACTTCCTGTATAGGCACCCGCCCATCACTTCCTGTATAGGCACCCGCCCATCACTTCCTGTTTAGGCAACCTCCCATCACTTCCTGTTTAGGCACCCGCCCATCACTTCCTGTTTAGGCACCCGCCCATCACTTCCTGAGGAGACACCCGCCCCAGCTTATTGTAGGGGGAGAGACTCGCCCATCACTTCCTGGAGAATGAGCCGCCCATTACTTCCTGTAGAGAGACACCCGCCCATCACTTCCTGTAGAGAGACACCCGCCCATCACTTCCTGTATAGGCACCCGTCCATCACTTCCTGTATAGGCACCCGTCCATCACTTCCTGTATAGGCACCCGCCCATTACTTCCTGTAGAGAGACACCTGCCCATCACTTCATGGAGAGACTATATTCCGTCTCCGGTCCTGCAATCTGTCCCTGTGCCTCTACCTGTAGACGCTCTGCTCTTCACAATAGACAGTGAACAGCAAGTTACACAGAATGGAGAGAGCTTTGAAATAAAGAGGCTAGATAATTGGGTAACCCCCTGTGGGAGCTTTGCTGGCGGCCATATTGGTTGCCCCCAACTTCCTAAATGACTGGTATTGTAAGAGTTTTTAGGAGCAGAGGAGGAAGCGTAGAGGGAGACTGTGTATTAGTGCCCGGGAAGGCTCAAGTCCTGCTGTGATTATACTGGGAAAACGTTCAATTGTTTCCCCGTGGATAGTTGTGATTGTCACCGACCTGCCCTTGAGATTGACCAGTCTACAAGACGCCGGGGTGCGAGGAAAGCTGGGGACAACCTCAGCCGGTGGCGTCGGGCCGCATCCCAGCCAAACATGGAGTGAAGGCAAGGTCATTACTCATAAGTTACCCGGAAAGCTCAGCGGAGGCCGATATTGAAAACACATTGTCTGTGCGCGGCCGGCGAGCACCATGAGGAATAATCCATGGCCGCGCTCCAGACTGTATTTATATAAAGCACAGGAGACACAGAGGAAAGACAAATCCAGCTCTGGGCCGAGCACCGCCCGCTGACCTCTGCACAGTCCTCGTGTGTGTGCTCTCCCCGCGCTGACCTCTGCACAGTCCTCGTGTGTGCGCTCCCCGCGCTGACCTCTGCACAGTCCTCGTGTGTGTGCTCTCCCCGCGCTGACCTCTGCACAGTCCTCGTGTGTGTGCTCTCCCCGCGCTGACCTCTGCACAGTCCTCGTGTGTGCGCTCCCCGCGCTGACCTCTGCACAGTCCTCGTGTGTGCGCTCCCCGCGCTGACCTCTGCACAGTCCTCGTGTGTTCGCTCCCCGCGCTGACCTCTGCACAGTCCTCGTGTGTTCGCTCCCCGCGCTGACCTCTGCACAGTCCTCGTGTGTTCGCTCCCCGCGCTGACCTCTGCACAGTCCTCGTGTGTTCGCTCCCCGCGCTGACCTCTGCACAGTCCCCGTGTGTGCGCTCCCCGCGCTGACCTCTGCACAGTCCTCGTGTGTTCGCTCCCCGCGCTGACCTCTGCACAGTCCTCGTGTGTTCGCTCCCCGCGCTGACCTCTGCACAGTCCTCGTGTGTTCGCTCCCCGCGCTGACCTCTGCACAGTCCCCGTGTGTTCGCTCCCCGCGCTGACCTCTGCACAGTCCCCGTGTGTGCGCTCCCCGCGCTGACCTCTGCACAGTCCTCGTGTGTGCGCTCCCCGCGCTGACCTCTGCACAGTCCCCGTGTGTGCGCTCCCCGCGCTGACCTCTGCACAGTCCTCGTGTGTGCGCTCCCCGCGCTGACCTCTGCACAGTCCTCGTGTGTGCGCTCCCCGCGCTGACCTCTGCACAGTCCCCGTGTGTGCGCTCCCCGCGCTGACCTCTGCACAGTCCTCGTGTGTGCGCTCCCCGCGCTGACCTCTGCACAGTCCTCGTGTGTGCGCTCCCCGCGCTGACCTCTGCACAGTCCTCGTGTGTGCGCTCCCCGCGCTGACCTCTGCACAGTCCTCGTGTGTGCGCTCCCCGCGCTGACCTCTGCACAGTCCTCGTGTGTGCTCCCTGCGCTGACCTCTGCACAGTCCTCGTGTGTGCGCTCCCCGCGCTGACCTCTGCACAGTCCTCATATGTGCGCTCCCCGCGCTGACCTCTGCACAGTCCTCGTGTGTGCGCTCCCCGCGCTGACCTCTGCACAGTCCTCGTGTGTGTGCTCCCCGCGCTGACCTCTGCACAGTCCTCGTGTGTGTGTGCTCCCCGCGCTGACCTCTGCACAGTCCTCGTGTGTGCGCTCCCCGCGCTGACCTCTGCACAGTCCTCGTGTGTGCGCTCCCCGCGCTGACCTCTGCACAGTCCTCGTGTGTGTGCGCTCCCCGCGCTGACCTCTGCACAGTCCTCGTGTGTGCGCTCCCCGCGCTGACCTCTGCACAGTCCTCGTGTGTGTGCTCCCCGCGCTGACCTCTGCACAGTCCTCGTGTGTGCGCTCCCCGCGCTGACCTCTGCACAGTCCTCGTGTGTGCGCTCCCCGCGCTGACCTCTGCACAGTCCTCGTGTGTGCGCTCCCCGCGCTGACCTCTGCACAGTCCTCGTGTGTGCGCTCCCCGCGGACTGGATGAGCCTCCTCTGTCTGCTGATGGCAATCTCCTGTAATCTCATGTCCCCGAGCAGTGTCTGCCGTTATTGACTCTCCCTGAAGTAACAGATTACACCAACGTCTCTATTATTCATCAACTCAGACCTTTATTCAGAAATCACAGTCCTCCTGCCCCTATCATACTGCCAGGACCCCACATCCCCTGTACAGTGCAGAGAATGGGATGGAACTGCCCCTATATGATCACAGGACTTATCCTGCACTGATCCCGAGTCACCTCCTGTATTATACTCCAGAGCTGCGCTCACTATTCTGCTGGTGCAGTCACTGTGCACATACATTACTGATCCCGAGGTTACCGCCTGTATTATACTCCAGAGCTGCAGTCACTATTCTGCTGGTGCAGTCACTGTGTACATACATTACATTACTGATCCTGAGTTACCTCCTGTATTATACTCCAGAGCTGCACTCACTATTCTGCTGGTGCAGTCACTGTGTACATACATTACTGATCCTGAGTCACCTCCTGTATTAGACTCCAGAGCTGCACTCACTATTCTGCTGCTGCAGTCACTGTGTACATACATTACATTACTGATCCTGAGTTACCCCCTGTATTATACTCCAGAGCTGCACTCACTATTCTGCTGGTGCAGTCACTGTGTACATACATTACTGATCCCGAGGTTACCGCCTGTATTATACTCCAGAGCTGCACTCACTATTCTGCTGGTGCAGTCACTGTGTACATACATTACATTACTGATCCTGAGTTACCGCCTGTATTATCCTCCAGAGCTGCACTCACTATTCTGCTGGTGCAGTCACTGTGTACATACATTACATTACTGATCCTGAGTTACCCCCTGTATTATACTCCAGAGCTGCACTCACTATTCTGCTGGTGCAGTCACTGTGTACATTACGTTACTGATCCTGAGTTACCGCCTGTATTATACTCCAGAGCTGCACTCACTATTCTGCTGGTGCAGTCACTGTGTACATACATTACTGATCCTGTATTATACTCCAGAGCTGCACTCACTAGATGTTGCTCCTCGATTATTACTCTGTCTTGTACGAGGCTGTAATTATAGTTTTGCTATTTGTACAGTTGTAACCTATGATTCCGATGAAGGGTTAATATCGCGGTTTTTACTTGGGGGTCTCAGGGGCACGTCTTCTCCCCCTGAACAGGTTTGTGAGTGTTTGTAGTCAGTGACTGGGATTTATATTGTGGAGGTGAAACCTTTAACATCCCGCGTCCTGCACATCTGCACAGCGCTGAGTCCGGGGCTGCTGAGGACACCCATCATGTGCCGTCACGTACCCCACTCAGAACTACGCCCCCCGCAGGAGACCACCAACTGACTGCCAGGAATAAGCAGGACTGAGCGTGGCACCTCTTACCTTTCTCACAGTCCCCTCATTATCTCCAGATCCTGCAGCAAGATGGACGCATATAAGATCAGTCCTGTATACGGCACATGGACAGGCGGGAACTCCGGATCAGTAATCTACCCCGCAAACCAATGATCCGCAAACAGCAAATCCTGTACATAGCGCTAGTCCAGTGCCATCATGTCTCTGATCACATCCAGAGCCTCACCTACAATTCTAGCTTCAGAGGAGTCTAGAGATGTAGGACAGACTAGTCTGGAGGGAGGAGGATGGCAGAAGAGTCTGGAGGAAAGAGAAGGAGCCTGGAGGGAGGAGACAGAGAAGGCTGCAGGAAAGAGGAGGACAAACGAGTCTGGAGGGAGGAGACTGGAGGCTGGAGGAAGTAGGGGGACAGAGGGGTCTGAAGAGAGGAGAGGACAGAGGAGTCTGGAGGGAGGAAGAGGACAGAGGAGTCTGGAGGGAGGAAGAGGACAGAGGAGTCTGGAGGGAGGAAGAGGACAGAGGAGTCTGGAGGGAGGAAGAGGACAGAGGAGTCTGGAGGGAGGAGGAGGACAGGGGAGTCTGGAGGGAGGAGGAGGACAGAGGAGTCTGGAGGGAGGAAGAGGACAGAGGAGTCTGGAGGGAGGAAGAGGACAGAGGAGTCTGGAGGGAGGAGGACAGAGGAGTATAGAGGGATTAAGAGACAGAAGAGCCTGGAGGGAGGAAACAGAGGAGGCTGGAGGAAAGAGGAGGACAGATGAGTCTGGAGGAGGGGGAGGACAGAGTAGCCTGGAGGGAGGAGGAGACAGAGGGGTCTGGAGGGAGGAGACTGGAGGACAGAGAGGACAGAGGAGTCTGGAGGGAGGAAGAGGACAGAGGAGTCTGGAGGGAGGAGGAGGACAGAGGAGTCTGGAGGGAGGAGGAGGACAGAGGAGTCTGGAGGGAGGAAGAGGACAGAGGAGTCTGGAGGGAGGAGGAGGACAGAGGAGTCTGGAGGGAGGAGGACAGAGGAGTATAGAGGGATTAAGAGACAGAAGAGCCTGGAGGGAGGAAACAGAGGAGGCTGGAGGAAAGAGGAGGACAGATGAGTCTGGAGGAGGGGGAGGACAGAGTAGCCTGGAGGGAGGAGGAGACAGAGGGGTCTGGAGGGAGGAGACTGGAGGACAGAGAGGACAGAGGAGTCTGGAGGAGGGCGAAGACAGAGGAGTTAAAGAAAGGGAGGACAAAAGTCTAGTGGAAAGAGGAGGAGGACGCCAGAGGAGTCTGGAGGGAGGAGGAGGACAGAGGAGTCTGGAGGGAGGAGGAGGAGGACAGAGGTGTCTGGAGGGAGGAGGGGGACAGGAGTCTGGAAAAGAACAGAGGAGTGGGAGGACAGAGGAGTGTGGAGGAGGAGGACTGAGGAATCTGGAAGAGGAGGAGGACAGATAAGTCTAAAGGAGGCAAAGGGCAGAGGAGTCTGGAGGAGAACAGAAGAGCTTGGATAAAGGGACTCTCAATGGGGAGGATGAAGGACAGGAATTTGAAGGGAGGAGGACAGAGGAGTTCTGGATGAGGATAGTGGAGTCTGGAAGAAGACAGAAATTCTGGATGAGGGGAAGGACAGAGGAGTCTGGAGAATGGAGTAGTCTGGAGGAGGACAGGGGAGTCTAGAAGGGGAAAATGAAGAATGAAAAAGCCAGGAGAAGGAGGATGGGGGACTCTAGCGGTGGAGGATGTAGGAGGACAGGAATTTGGAGGGAGGACAGAGGAGCTGTGGAAGAGAACAGAGGAGTTCTGGAGAATGGTGAGGAGGTCAGAGGGGTTTTGGAGGAGGTCAGGGGTGTGTGTGATGGGTGTTGTTTAGGGAGAAGATCAGAGGGGTTCTGTAGAAGGTCAGGGGTTCTGGAGGAGGTCAGAGGGGTTCTGGAGGAGGTCAGAGGGGTTCTGGAGGAAGTCAGAGGGAGGTCAGAGGGGTTCTGGAGGAGATCAGAGGGGTTCTGGAGGAGGTAAGAGGGGTTCTGTAGAAGGTCAGCAAGGTCAGAGGGGTTCTGGAGGAGGTCAGAGGGGTTCTGGAGGAGGTCAGAGGGGTTCTGGAGGAGGTCAGAGGGGTTCTGAAGGAGGATAGAGGGGTTCTGGAGGAGGTCAGAGGGGTTCTGGAGGGGGTTCTGGAGGAGGACAGAGGGGTTCTGGAGGAGGACAGAGGGGTTCTGGAGGAGGTGAGAGGGGTTCTGGAGGAGGACAGAGGGGTTCTGGAGGAGGACAGAGGGGTTCTGGAGGAGGTGAGAGGGGTTCTGGAGGAGGTGAGAGGGGTTCTGGAGGAGGTGAGAGGGGTTCTGGAGGAGGTGAGAGGGGTTCTGGAGGAGGACAGAGGGGTTCTGGAGGCTGCCTGGGCAGGTTTCTCTCGATCTTGCCTGACATGAAAGGTGATGTCTGCGTGGGATGAAAGTCTCCTGAGAAATGGGTGGAAGCTGTAAATGGACAGTGCTTAGAATCCAGATCTGTTTGTGGGGAGAGGATGTTGCGCTGCGCAGAGTCTGATCATTGCGTCTCTAGAGACCTGTCCTGATCTGTGATTGCCGGAGCGTCACCGCTAACTCGGACCCAGAGGAATAGAAAAATACAACTCCTACCTCACACACATCATCCTGGTTTACAATCCCCTGTGACAGTTCTGGATGCAGCTCTGGAAGGGACTAGAGCATAAATCAGGAAGCAAAACCAGGATTTTGAACATACTCTGACAACAGAATTGTGATTGCAGCTCTGGATGTGGCTTAAAGAGCACGTTCACATGTTCAGTCCCTGGTCAGGTTTTTACTTCAGTATTTGGTGAGTTTTTTACCTCAATATTTGTAGCCAAAACCAGGAGAGGCAGAATCAGAGGGAAGTGCAATAGACGCACGGCCCCACGGCGGGAGGTAGTGACTGCTGCTGTGCGCGGGGGTTCACCAGAGACCCCGGGGGTCCATACAACACTAATATTCTAGGGTTCTGTGATGTATCGCCCACTTCTGGTATAAGCTACAAATACTGAGGTAAAGCAGTGACCACATCCTGATCGTGTGAACGTGGCCAAAGGGTTATTCTGCAGCCCCATGTGGCACATCTATAGATGATGGGCGTGTTGTCTCCAGGATTGGCGCTGGCCGCCCACACACGGCTGTTCAGAGGACGGTGCAGGCCCATGTGTGCACATCTATAGATGATGGGCGTGTTGTCTCCAGGATTGGCGCTGGCCGCCCACACCCGGCTGTTCAGAGGACGGTGCAGGTCCATGTGTGCACATCTATAGATGATGGGCGTGTTGTCTCCAGGATTGGCGCTGGCCGCCCACACACGGCTGTTCAGAGGACGGGGCAGGCCCATGTGTGCACATCTATAGATGATGGGCGTGTTGTCTCCAGGATTGGCGCTGGCCGCCCACACACGGCTGTACAGAGGACGGTGCAGCCCCATGTGTGCACATCTATAGATGATGGGCGTGTTGTCTCCAGGATTGGCGCTGGCCGCCCACACACGGCTGTTCAGAGGACGGTGCAGGCCCATGTGTGCACATCTATAGATGATGGGCGTGTTGTCTCCAGGATTGGCGCTGGCCGCCCAGACACGGCTGTACAGAGGACGGTGCAGCCCCATGTGTGCACATCTATAGATGATGGGCGTGTTGTCTCCAGGATTGGCGCGCTGGCCGCCCACACACGGCTGTTCAGAGGACGGTGCAGGCCCATGTGTGCACATCTATAGATGATGGGCGTGTTGTCTCCAGGATTGGCGCGCTGGCCGCCCACACACGGCTGTTCAGAGGATGGTGCAGGCCCATGTGTGCACATCTATAGATGATGGGCGTGTTGTCTCCAGGATTGGCGCTGGCCGCCCACACACGGCTGTACAGAGGACGGTGCAGGTCCATGTGTGCACATCTATAGATGATGGGCGTGTTGTCTCCAGGATTGGCGCTGGCCGCCCACACACGGCTGTACAGAGGACGGTGCAGGCCCATGTGTGCACATCTATAGATGATGAGCGTGTTGTCTCCAGGATTGGCGCTGGCCGCCCACACACGGCTGTTCAGAGGACGGTGCAGGCCCATGTGTGCACATCTATAGATGATGGGCGTGTTGTCTCCAGGATTGGCGCTGGCCGCCCACACACGGCTGTACAGAGGACGGTGCAGGCCCATGTGTGCACATCTATAGATGATGGGCGTGTTGTCTCCAGGATTGGCGCTGGCCGCCCACACACGGCTGTACAGAGGACGGTGCAGCCCCATGTGTGCACATCTATAGATGATGGGCGTGTTGTGTCCAGGATTGGCGCTGGCCGTCCACACACGGCTGTTCAGAGGACGGTGCAGGCCCATGTGTGCACATCTATAGATGATGGGCGTGTTGTCTCCAGGATTGGCGCTGGCCGCCCACACACGGCTGTACAGAGGACGGTGCAGCCCCATGTGTGCACATCTATAGATGATGGGCGTTTTGTCTCCAGGATTGGCGCGCTGGCCGCCCACACACGGCTGTACAGAGGACGGTGCAGGCCCATGTGTGCACATCTATAGATGATGGGCGTGTTGTCTCCAGGATTGGCGCGCTGGCCGCCCACACACGGCTGTACAGAGGACGGTGCAGGCCCATGTGTGCACATCTATAGATGATGGGCGTGTTGTCTCCAGGATTGGCGCGCTGGCCGCCCACACACGGCTGTACAGAGGACGGTGCAGCCCCATGTGTGCACATCTATAGATGATGGGCGTGTTGTCTCCAGGATTGGCGCGCTGGCCGCCCACACACGGCTGTACAGAGGACGGTGCAGGCCCATGTGTGCACATCTATAGATGATGGGCGTGTTGTCTCCAGGATTGGCGCGCTGGCCGCCCACACACGGCTGTACAGAGGACGGTGCAGGCCCATGTGTGCACATCTATAGATGATGGGCGTGTTGTCTCCAGGATTGGCGCTGGCCGCCCACACACGGCTGTTCAGAGGACGGTGCAGGCCCATGTGTGCACATCTATAGATGATGGGCGTGTTGTCTCCAGGATTGGCGCTGGCCGCCCACACACGGCTGTTCAGAGGACGGTGCAGGCCCATGTGTGCACATCTATAGATGATGGGCGTGTTGTCTCCAGGATTGGCGCTGGCCGCCCACACACGGCTGTTCAGAGGACGGTGCAGCCCCATGTGTGCACATCTATAGATGATGGGCGTGTTGTCTCCAGGATTGGCGCTGGCCGCCCACACACGGCTGTACAGAGGACGGTGCAGGCCCATGTGTGCACATCTATAGATGATGGGCGTGTTGTCTCCAGGATTGGCGCGCTGGCCGCCCACACACGGCTGTACAGAGGACGGTGTAGGCCCATGTGTGCACATCTATAGATGATGGGCGTGTTGTCTCCAGGATTGGCGCTGGCCGCCCACACACGGCTGTTCAGAGGACGGTGCAGGCCCATGTGTGCACATCTATAGATGATGGGCGTGTTGTCTCCAGGATTGGCGCTGGACGCCCACACACGGCTGTACAGAGGACGGTGCAGGCCCATGTGTGCACATCTATAGATGATGGGCGTGTTGTCTCCAGGATTGGCGCTGGCCGCCCACACACGGCTGTTCAGAGGACGGTGCAGCCCCATGTGTGCACATCTATAGATGATGGGCATGTTGTCTCCAGGATTGGCGCGCTGGCCGCCCACACACGGCTGTTCAGAGGACGGTGCAGGCCCATGTGTGCACATCTATAGATGATGGGCGTGTTGTCTCCAGGATTGGCGCTGGACGCCCACACACGGCTGTACAGAGGACGGTGCAGGCCCATGTGTGCACATCTATAGATGATGGGCGTGTTGTCTCCAGGATTGGCGCTGGCCGCCCACACACGGCTGTACAGAGGACGGTGCAGGCCCATGTGTGCACATCTATAGATGATGGGCGTGTTGTCTCCAGGATTGGCGCTGGCCGCCCACACACGGCTGTACAGAGGACGGTGCAGGCCCATGTGTGCACATCTATAGATGATGGGCGTGTTGTCTCCAGGATTGGCGCTGGCCGCCCACACACGGCTGTTCAGAGGACGGTGCAGGCCCATGTGTGCACATCTATAGATGATGGGCGTGTTGTCTCCAGGATTGGCGCGCTGGCCGCCCACACACGGCTGTTCAGAGGACGGTGCAGGCCCATGTGTGCACATCTATAGATGATGGGCGTGTTGTCTCCAGGATTGGCGCTGGCCGCCCAGACACGGCTGTACAGAGGACAGTGCAGGCCCATGTGTGCACATCTATAGATGATGGGCGTGTTGTCTCCAGGATTGGCGCTGGACGCCCACACACGGCTGTTCAGAGGACGGTGCAGGCCCATGTGTGCACATCTATAGATGATGGGCGTGTTGTCTCCAGGATTGGCGCTGGCCACCCACACACGGCTGTACAGAGGACGGTGCAGCCCCATGTGTGCACATCTATAGATGATGGGCGTGTTGTCTCCAGGATTGGCGCGCTGGCCACCCACACACGGCTGTTCAGAGGACGGTGCAGGCCCATGTGTGCACATCTATAGATGATGGGCGTGTTGTCTCCAGGATTGGCGCTGGCCGCCCACACACGGCTGTTCAGAGGACGGTGCAGGCCCATGTGTGCACATCTATAGATGATGGGCGTGTTGTCTCCAGGATTGGCGCTGGCCGCCCACACACGGCTGTACAGAGGACGGTGCAGCCCCATGTGTGCACATCTATAGATGATGGGCGTGTTGTGTCCAGGATTGGCGCTGGCCGTCCACACACGGCTGTTCAGAGGACGGTGCAGGCCCATGTGTGCACATCTATAGATGATGGGCGTGTTGTGTCCAGGATTGGCGCGCTGGCCGCCCACACACGGCTGTACAGAGGACGGTGCAGGCCCATGTGTGCACATCTATAGATGATGGGCGTGTTGTGTCCAGGATTGGCGCTGGCCGCCCACACACGGCTGTACAGAGGACGGTGCAGCCCCATGTGTGCACATCTATAGATGATGGGCGTTTTGTCTCCAGGATTGGCGCGCTGGCCGCCCACACACGGCTGTACAGAGGACGGTGCAGGCCCATGTGTGCACATCTATAGATGATGGGCGTGTTGTCTCCAGGATTGGCGCGCTGGCCGCCCACACACGGCTGTACAGAGGACGGTGCAGCCCCATGTGTGCACATCTATAGATGATGGGCGTGTTGTCTCCAGGATTGGCGCGCTGGCCGCCCACACACGGCTGTACAGAGGACGGTGCAGGCCCATGTGTGCACATCTATAGATGATGGGCGTGTTGTCTCCAGGATTGGCGCGCTGGCCGCCCACACACGGCTGTACAGAGGACGGTGCAGGCCCATGTGTGCACATCTATAGATGATGGGCGTGTTGTCTCCAGGATTGGCGCTGGCCGCCCACACACGGCTGTTCAGAGGACGGTGCAGGCCCATGTGTGCACATCTATAGATGATGGGCGTGTTGTCTCCAGGATTGGCGCTGGCCGCCCACACACGGCTGTACAGAGGACGGTGCAGGCCCATGTGTGCACATCTATAGATGATGGGCGTGTGGTCTCCAGGATTGGCGCTGGCCGCCCACACACGGCTGTTCAGAGGACGGTGCAGCCCCATGTGTGCACATCTATAGATGATGGGCGTGTTGTCTCCAGGATTGGCGCTGGCCGCCCACACACGGCTGTTCAGAGGACGGTGCAGCCCCATGTGTGCACATCTATAGATGATGGGCGTGTTGTCTCCAGGATTGGCGCTGGCCGCCCACACACGGCTGTACAGAGGACGGTGCAGGCCCATGTGTGCACATCTATAGATGATGGGCGTGTTGTCTCCAGGATTGGCGCTGGCCGCCCACACACGGCTGTACAGAGGACGGTGCAGGCCCATGTGTGCACATCTATAGATGATGGGCGTGTTGTCTCCAGGATTGGCGCTGGCCGCCCACACACGGCTGTACAGAGGACGGTGCAGGCCCATGTGTGCACATCTATAGATGATGGGCGTGTTGTCTCCAGGATTGGCGCTGGCCGCCCACACACGGCTGTACAGAGGACGGTGCAGCCCCATGTGTGCACATCTATAGATGATGGGCGTGTTGTCTCCAGGATTGGCGCTGGCCGCCCACACACGGCTGTACAGAGGACGGTGCAGCCCCATGTGTGCACATCTATAGATGATGGGCGTGTTGTCTCCAGGATTGGCGCTGGCCGCCCACACACGGCTGTTCAGAGGACGGGCAGGCCCATGTGTGCACATCTATAGATGATGGGCGTGTTGTGTCCAGGATTGGCGCTGGCCGCCCACACACGGCTGTACAGAGGACGGTGCAGGCCCATGTGTGCACATCTATAGATGATGGGCGTGTTGTCTCCAGGATTGGCGCGCTGGCCGCCCACACACGGCTGTACAGAGGACGGTGCAGGCCCATGTGTGCACATCTATAGATGATGGGCGTGTTGTCTCCAGGATTGGCGCTGGCCGCCCACACACGGCTGTTCAGAGGACGGTGCAGCCCCATGTGTGCACATCTATAGATGATGGGCGTGTTGTCTCCAGGATTGGCGCGCTGGCCGCCCACACACGGCTGTACAGAGGACGGTGCAGCCCCATGTGTGCACATCTATAGATGATGGGCGTGTTGTGTCCAGGATTGGCGCGCTGGCCGCCCACACACGGCTGTACAGAGGACGGTGCAGGCCCATGTGTGGCACATCTATAGATGATGGGCGTGTTGTCTCCAGGATTGGCGCTGGCCGCCCACACACGGCTGTTCAGAGGACGGTGCAGCCCCATGTGTGCACATCTATAGATGATGGGCGTGTTGTCTCCAGGATTGGCGCTGGCCGCCCACACACGGCTGTTCAGAGGACGGTGCAGGCCCATGTGTGCACATCTATAGATGATGGGCGTGTTGTCTCCAGGATTGGCGCGCTGGACGCCCACACACGGCTGTTCAGAGGACGGTGCAGGCCATGTGTGCACATCTATAGATGATGGGCGTGTTGTGTCCAGGATTGGCGCTGGCCGCCCACACACGGCTGTACAGAGGACGGTGCAGGCCCATGTGTGCACATCTATAGATGATGGGCGTGTTGTCTCCAGGATTGGCGCGCTGGCCGCCCACACACGGCTGTTCAGAGGACGGTGCAGCCCCATGTGTGCACATCTATAGATGATGGGCGTGTTGTCTCCAGGATTGGCGCGCTGGACGCCCACACACGGCTGTTCAGAGGACGGTGCAGGCCCATGTGTGCACATCTATAGATGATGGGCGTGTTGTGTCCAGGATTGGCGCTGGCCGCCCACACACGGCTGTACAGAGGACGGGCAGGCCCATGTGTGCACATCTATAGATGATGGGTGTGTTGTGTCCAGGATTGGCGCTGGCCGCCCACACACGCTGTACAGAGGACGGTGCAGGCCCATGTGTGCACATCTATAGATGATGGGTGTGTTGTCTCCAGGATTGGCGCGCTGGCCGCCCACACACGGCTGTACAGAGGACGGTGCAGGCCCATGTGTGCACATCTATAGATGATGGGCGTGTTGTCTCCAGGATTGGCGCCCTGGCCGCCCACACACGGCTGTACAGAGGACGGTGCAGGCCCATGTGTGCACATCTATAGATGATGGGCGTGTTGTCTCCAGGATTGGCGCGCTGGCCGCCCACACACACGGCTGTACAGAGGACGGTGCAGGCCCATGTGTGCACATCTATAGATGATGGGCGTGTTGTCTCCAGGATTGGCGCGCTGGCCGCCCACACACGGCTGTACAGAGGACGGTGCAGGCCCATGTGTGCACATCTATAGATGATGGGCGTGTTGTCTCCAGGATTGGCGCTGGCCGCCCACACACGGCTGTACAGAGGACGGTGCAGGCCCATGTGTGCACATCTATAGATGATGGGCGTGTTGTCTCCAGGATTGGCGCTGGCCGCCCACACACGGCTGTACAGAGGACGGTGCAGGCCCATGTGTGCACATCTATAGATGATGGGCGTGTTGTCTCCAGGATTGGCGCCCTGGCCGCCCACACACGGCTGTACAGAGGACGGGGCAGGCCCATGTGTGCACATCTATAGATGATGGGCGTGTTGTCTCCAGGATTGGCGCGCTGGCCGCCCACACACGGCTGTACAGAGGACGGTGCAGCCCCATGTGTGCACATCTATAGATGATGGGCGTGTTGTGTCCAGGATTGGCGCGCTGGCCGCCCACACACGGCTGTTCAGAGGACGGTGCAGCCCCATGTGTGCACATCTATAGATGATGGGCGTGTTGTCTCCAGGATTGGCGCGCTGGACGCCCACACACGGCTGTACAGAGGACGGTGCAGGCCCATGTGTGCACATCTATAGATGATGGGCGTGTTGTCTCCAGGATTGGCGCTGGCCGCCCACACACGGCTGTACAGAGGACGGTGCAGGCCCATGTGTGCACATCTATAGATGATGGGCGTGTTGTCTCCAGGATTGGCGCCCTGGCCGCCCACACACGGCTGTACAGAGGACGGGGCAGGCCCATGTGTGCACATCTATAGATGATGGGCCGTGTTGTCTCCAGGATTGGCGCGCTGGCCGCCCACACACGGCTGTACAGAGGACGGTGCAGGCCCATGTGTGCACATCTATAGATGATGGGCGTGTTGTCTCCAGGATTGGCGCTGGCCGCCCACACACGGCTGTACAGAGGACGGTGCAGGCCCATGTGTGCACATCTATAGATGATGGGCGTGTTGTCTCCAGGATTGGCGCGCTGGCCGCCCACACACGGCTGTACAGAGGACGGTGCAGCCCATGTGTGCACATCTATAGATGATGGGTGTGTTGTGTCCAGGATTGGCGCTGGCCGCCCACACACGGCTGTACAGAGGACGGTGCAGCCCCATGTGTGCACATCTATAGATGATGGGCGTGTTGTCTCCAGGATTGGCGCTGGCCGCCCACACACGGCTGTACAGAGGACGGTGCAGGCCCATGTGTGCACATCTATAGATGATGGGCGTGTTGTCTCCAGGATTGGCGCCCTGGCCGCCCACACACGGCTGTACAGAGGACGGGGCAGGCCCATGTGTGCACATCTATAGATGATGGGCGTGTTGTCTCCAGGATTGGCGCGCTGGCCGCCCACACACGGCTGTACAGAGGACGGTGCAGGCCCATGTGTGCACATCTATAGATGATGGGCGTGTTGTCTCCAGGATTGGCGCTGGCCGCCCACACACGGCTGTACAGAGGACGGTGCAGGCCCATGTGTGCACATCTATAGATGATGGGCGTGTTGTCTCCAGGATTGGCGCGCTGGCCGCCCACACACGGCTGTTCAGAGGACGGTGCAGCCCCATGTGTGCACATCTATAGATGATGGGCGTGTTGTCTCCAGGATTGGCGCTGGCCGCCCACACACGGCTGTTCAGAGGACGGTGCAGGCCCATGTGTGCACATCTATAGATGATGGGCGTGTTGTCTCCAGGATTGGCGCTGGCCGCCCACACACGGCTGTTCAGAGGACGGTGCAGGTCCATGTGTGCACATCTATAGATGATGGGCGTGTTGTCTCCAGATTGGCGCTGGCCGCCCACACACGGCTGTTCAGAGGACGGGGCAGGCCCATGTGTGCACATCTATAGATGATGGGCGTGTTGTCTCCAGGATTGGCGCGCTGGCCGCCCACACACGGCTGTACAGAGGACGGTGCAGGCCCATGTGTGCACATCTATAGATGATGGGCGTGTTGTCTCCAGGATTGGCGCTGGCCGCCCACACACGGCTGTTCAGAGGACGGTGCAGGCCCATGTGTGGCACATCTATAGATGATGGGCGTGTTGTCTCCAGGATTGGCGCGCTGGCCGCCCACACACGGCTGTTCAGAGGACGGTGCAGGCCCATGTGTGCACATCTATAGATGATGGGCGTGTTGTCTCCAGGATTGGCGCTGGCCGCCCACACACGGCTGTTCAGAGGACGGTGCAGGCCCATGTGTGCACATCTATAGATGATGGGCGTGTTGTGTCCAGGATTGGCGGCTGGCCGCCCACACACGGCTGTACAGAGGACGGTGCAGGCCCATGTGTGCACATCTATAGATGATGGGCGTGTTGTCTCCAGGATTGGCGCTGGCCGCCCACACACGGCTGTTCAGAGGACGGTGCAGCCCCATGTGTGCACATCTATAGATGATGGGCGTGTTGTCTCCAGGATTGGCGCTGGCCGCCACACACACGGCTGTACAGAGGACGGTGCAGGCCCATGTGTGCACATCTATAGATGATGGGCGTGTTGTCTCCAGGATTGGTGCGCTGGCCGCCCACACACGGCTGTTCAGAGGACGGTGCAGGCCCATGTGTGCACATCTATAGATGATGGGCGTGTTGTCTCCAGGATTGGCGCGCTGGCCGCCCACACAGTCGGCTGTTCAGAGGACGGTGCAGCCATGTGTGCACATCTATAGATGATGGGCGTGTTGTCTCCAGGATTGCGCTGGCCGCCCACACACGGCTGTTCAGAGGACGGGGCAGGCCCATGTGTGCACATCTATAGATGATGGGCGTGTTGTCTCCAGGATTGGCGCGCTGGCCGCCCACACACGGCTGTTCAGAGACGGTGCAGCCCCATGTGTGCCATCTATAGATGATGGGCGTGTTGTGTCCAGGATTGGCGCTGGCTCGCCACACACGGCTGTACAGAGGACGGTGCAGGCCCATGTGTGCACATCTATAGATGATGGGGCGTGTTGTGTCCAGGATTGGCGCGCTGGCCGCCCACACACGGCTGTTCAGAGGACGGTGCAGCCCATGTGTGCACATCTATAGATGATGGGTGTGTTGTGTCCAGGATTGGCGCGCTGGCCGCCACACACACGGCTGTACAGAGGACGGTGCAGGCCCATGTGTGCACATCTATAGATGATGGGCGTGTTGTCTCCAGGAT